>NW_027332069.1:283819-583819 GCF_048418815.1 Hemitrygon akajei
AGCTACAGGACAGTGAACAAACAACCAGTGTTTGTCTCGGTCTCTTTTTACTCATTGTGACATTAGGTAACACACTGAACTCTTGGCGGTGCATGACAAACAATGGGTTCGATGTTCATTCAATGTATTTCAGAAGAGTCAGTGAAATAGTGTACCACAGCACAAAAAACTGGACCCATCCAGTCCGTGTCAAATTCTGCCTCGACTTCCGTAACGTTACATTCACGCACCTACCCAAATTTGTCTTAAATGTTACTTCAAGCCCATGTCCATCGCTTTCGCTGGCAACTAGTTGCACAGTCTCCCCACTCGTGAAATAGAGCTCCCCATCAGTTTCTCTTAAATAGTTTACTTTTCATCCCTAACCTGTGAACGGTAGTTGTAATCTCACCCAAATAGTGACAAAAGCCTGATTCCATTTACCTCTCATAATTTGTATGCCTCTGTGCAATCTCCCCACATTCTCCTTTGCTCCGGAAAAGGAAAACAAAATCAATGTCCGAACCAATTCAAACATTCCCTATAAATCAGGTCTTCAAGTTTCAATAAAGGCCTTGTATACTTTCTCTGTATTTGATCACTCTCAGTGATTTTTTTTTGTGCAGGTCTTTGATCAGAACTCCACACAATTCTCCAAACGGAGTCTCGCCAACGTACAATTCAACTTCAGAATTACATCCTCAGCTAAATAGTCTGATTTGTCAATGTCTAACTGCCCAAACCCGCTTTACGACCCAATCTCCCTCAGACGCCACTATCAATGAATAATGGATCGGTACTCACAGACCCCTTTGTTCACTGCGCTACTCAGTGCCGTACTATTCCATGTGTACGTCCCACGCTGGTCAGTCCTCCCAGTGTGCAACGTCCCACACGTCCGCATTAACAACAGAGCCTGCGGTGATCACTGCGGCTCTCCACTATTTTCAGGCCTCCATTCAGAGTGGCAACCATATCACTTCACTCTCTGGCTTCTACCGCAGTCGTGCTGAATCCGGATTATCACATCCCACCGAAAGAAAGGGACTGAACCGTCTGGACTAACCTCCAGTGTGGGCTTTGTCAAAAGCCTTGCTGATGTCCAAGTCAACGAGATCCACTGACACGTCTTCATCAGATTTTCTGGTAACTCCTAGAAAAAAAGTCTGCAAGATTGCTGATATATGACGTACCACTCACAGAGCCAAGTTGAATTTCGACAAAAATGCCATGTCTATCGAAATACCGACCATATATATACCGTCCCTTCGAGTACCTTGAAATAACTTACCCACTACCGGCTTCAGACTCACTGGCGTGTAATTTACCGACATAATCCGAGCCTTTCCTGAGCAGAAAAAAAGGACAATACCTGTTCTCCAGTCACCTGGCCTCTGAATCGCGATTAAGGATCTTTCAAATATCTCAGCCGAGACCCCAGAAATTAATGGACTTGCCTCCCACGAGGTTCGCGTGGACAACTTTTCAAGGATCTGGACATTAGCCTCCCTAATTGATTCAAAGCAAATTTATCCGTCTATCCATCTGTCTGTCTGTCTATCTATCTATCTATCTATCTATCTATCTATCTATCTATCTATCTATCTATCTATCTATCTATCTATCTATCTATCTCTCTCTCTCTCTCTCTGTCTATTTATCTGTCTTGCTAAGTCCCCTTCACGTTTTCTGCTAGAGCAACATCAGGACAGATTTTAAACCTGCTGATTTCCCTCTTGTGCCCTCTTAAATGGTGTTTATTCCTCACGTTTGTTATTCAGCCCGTCTGCCTGACAAAAGTAAATATACCCCTTTAAAAGCAAGCTTCTGTAGGAAGGGTGGACTTTGGATTTTGTTCTAACAGGAATATAGGAGCAGTGTACACTAAATACCGCTTCTGAAGACCTCCCACTTACCCAGCATTCATTTGAACAGATTTGGTCAATTCTATCCCATCCATTTCTTTACAGAATCAAAGTCCCAGTCAATGTGTTGAATGTTAAACTGAACTACGAACACAACCTTTATTTTTTCTGACGTTTCTGCAAATTGGCTCCTCTCAGTTCCGCCGCTTTTCAATGTAGTCAGTGACGTGATCATCGGTTTGGTTTAATTCCGTTGTACTCATGCAGACTCATTGGAGGAGTCCTCCAGTCGGGGCTGCCCGAGCTCTGTTGTCACATCTTCCATGACTAGTAATGCCGCCCTTTCCTCTTTAATAACCACCTCACCTTTCTATCGTTTATGAAACAACTGAACCGCGGAACATTGAGCTGCCGGCGCTGCCACCCCGCATGTAATTGTTACCATTGGCTATAATAGCATAAACCCACGTGTTGATCCTTCCCTAAATCACTCATTGTATTGAAATAGACGCGATTCAGATTATTAGTCCCACCATGCCCAACCTCTCAATCATTTCTTTTAATGCAGACATAATATCTACATTCCCCACAACCACTTCACTAGATGACCTGTCACACTCATTTCCATATCACCACAACTTCATTTTGAACGTCTCGGAGCAGAACCAGGAAACCTCGACACAACGAAATTGGTTCCCGTGCAGTTGATGTGCAATCTGTTCCCGTTGTGAACGTCCTGCCTTCCGTGTAAGAGAGTCCAATGATCCACATTCTGCATCCTGTCTCCTTCCCCACGTGTTGAACTGTGTCATGTTCATATTTCAAGCGTCAGTGACATGTGGTAAGGGTAGCAATCTCGATACCACCGACCTTGTGGTCCGGCCCTTTAACTTATCACCTAAATACCGGAACTCACTTTGCAGGATATCGTTACTCGTCTTGTCCATGTATTTGATAAGGCTGCGGTTCACAACCTTGGCTGTTTTCCTCCCACCCCCCAACACCCACATTAACAATGCTAAGGCCATTATCCGAAATTTCACCGACCCTTCTGCCTGGGGGCCATACTATCTTGAAATCTCGCTCTATAACCAATGAATGTCCTGTTATTTCTATCAGTTTGCTCTCTAATCCCCGTCCAGTAGTGAGGTGGAGGACAATATGGACAAGGGAGTCACTGGAGCTTTTACAGGACTGGACTGTATTCAGGGATTCACCTTCGACTCTGGAGTCCACCATCTGTGCGGATTGGAAATAACATCTCCGCTCGCTGTCGATCAGCACTGACGCGCCACCAGGATGCCGCTGTTGTCACCGACTACATTAACCCTGCGGGGATAAGTGTTTGCCTATGAAATCTCTCTGTACATTCTCAATCACAAACCTGCGGACGAACAATGAGGTTCGTAGGGCCAGATCTGTGGCATTTAACTCCGGTGAACCAGGCCTGTACGGGAAAACCTGGTATGACTTGCAGAGGACTATTTCCAGAGCTAAGAAACAGTTCCGAAAGTGCTTAGAGGCGACGTCGGGTACACGTCAACTCTGGCAGGGTTTGCAGCTATGACTTCCGACAAAGCAAAACCCAACATCATGAAGGACAGTATTGTTTCGCTTCCAGTCGAGCTCAACCCCGTTTATGCTCGATTAGAAAGGAAGAATAAAGTTTCAGCTCTGAGGATCCTGCAGCATCCGGTGACCTTGTGACCTCTGCGTTGGAGGCCGACGTCAGGTTGTCCATCAAGAGGGTGAACCCTGCAAGGCGGCAGTCCCCTATGGAGTACCTGGTAAGGCTCTAAAATCTCTGCCATCCAACTGGCAGGGGTATTGAGAGACATTTTCAATGGCATTGCTACGGTTGGCAATTCGCACCTGCTTCGAAAGGGCAGGAACAATACCAGTGCCCAGCAAGATCAGTGAAAGCTGCCTTAACGAATACTGTCCAGAGCACTCACGTCTACGGTGATGAACCGCTTTGAGATGTAGGTCATGTCGATAATCACCTCCAGTCTCAGTAAGGACCTGGACCTCCTGCAATTTGCCTACGCAATCATAGATCTGTAGCAGAAACGATCTCGGTGAATCTCCTTGCAGCTTTGGGTCACCTGGACAGTACAAATACCTACATCAGGATGCTTTATATTGGCTGTGGCTCAGCGTACAGCAGCATCATTCCCACCGTCCTGATCGGAAAACTACAGATCATGTGCCTCTGTACCAGCATCTACGACTGCAATCGCTCGTCCGTCAGCTGCAACCGCCTTGCCGAAACTTTGACGTTCCTTCTACCCCGGAGCCTCGGCTGGCGACACCGACATGGAATTGGTCGTCTAAAGGGCAGCGCAGGGCCGCTTCCCGGAGTCGCGTCATCCGGGACGGTCCTTGTTATGTCGGAAATCGGCCGGTCAGTGAGCTCCGGGAGCAGGAAACCCAAACGGGAAATGACAATTTGAGCGCAGCTGCAGATCCTAGACTTTAACAGGACCCCTTTCACCTTGAAAAAACACGAAAGAGATTAAGTAAAGCTGTTACTGCGGACGAGCTTGAAGGGGCAACCATTTGGCGCCATCTTAGCTCCTCCTCCCCTAAACCCGCACTTCCACCCCCAGATTTCTTAGCTACTCCTTACGTAGTGTTTTCGGCATTCTCTGAATTTCTGCTTAAACAACACGCTTCCTTGAGATATTAGAGGAATACTAATGGCTCTCGAAGTTATTTTCAACCATGATCCCTTTTGCTTTATTTATCAATATTTCCCTACTCAGTCGCGACAAACAATAGGCAAATGGCAGACTTTTGCAATATTGAACTTTGAGAAACGACCCGTTTCGTAGAAGTAATTAGAATCTGATTATTTCGCATTCGAGCTATCAGTTTGCCAAATAAATCAGTTTTCCCAATAAATCCACCTTTTGTCAGATATGCATCTGTACGATTTCCTCTCTTTCTTCTGAAGTACAGTCAGTTTACTCTCAGGAGACTCAAAGACTTAATCCCGTCCTCTCCACAATCAATTCCTCCTCACCATCTCCAACGACAGTATATTTTCCGTGACGGTATATTTTCAGGTCTGCAAAATGTTGTTACACCAAACTTGGAGTGTTGTGTTGAACTCTGAACGTAGAACATAGAACATAAATCAGTATAGTACAGGAACAGGCCATTCGGCCAACAAAAAAATCAAATCCAATAAACCCTAGCACCCTAGTATTGTGTCTTTCTGACACAATGTCGATATCCTTCCGTCTACCTAATGTCTATGTGTCAACCCAAACGTCTGTTGAAAGCCTCTCATGTATTTGCCTCTACTACCATACCGGGCAGCGCATTCCAGGTATCCGCCACTCTCTGAGTAATGGTACTTGCCTCTCAGATTACCCTTGATCCTATCCCCTCTCCCTTTAAATGCACTCCCTCTGATATCGGACATTTCAGCACCGTGGAACAGACACTCACATTCTGCTCCATCTACGCGTCTCATAATGTTAGAAACCTCTATCAGATCTCCCCTCAGCCCCCGCTGCTCCAGCGAAAACAGCCCACATTTACCCAGCCTCTCATGATAGCACATCCACTGTAAACCAGACAGCATCCTGGTAAACCTCTTCTGCACCCCCGTCAAAGCCTGAACATCCTTTCTATGCCGGGGCGTGCGGAACTGTATGCAATACTCCACATGTGGGCTGAGCAGGATTTGATAAAGTTGCAACGTTTGAACTGTTTGCAATACTCCAGATATGGGCTGAGCACGGTTTTATAAAGTTGCAACGTAGCCTCCGGACTTTTCAACTGAATGCTCCGGCTAATCGAAACAACCATTCAATAAGCCTTCTTAATTTCTTTATCGGCATGTGTCACCAATTTCTAGGCGCTATGAACTTGCATCTCAAGTTCCCTCTACTCCGCAACACGGATCTTGCCTTTAACAGTACACTGTCTCCTTGGACTTACCCAACCCAGGTGCAATACCTCACATTTATCTGGGTTAAACTCCAATTGCCATTTCTCTACACTAGATACACTATCCACAACTCCACCAAACTTGGTATCATCGGTAAAACTACAAACTATTCCATCTACATTTTCACCCGGGTTATTTATATCCACCACAAACAGCAGGGGTCCCAGCACAGACCCTTGTGTAACTCCGGGAATTACAGTCCTCCAGCTCGAGTAATACCCTTCCACCACCGCACACATTGTACTATGGACAAGCCAGTTCCGAAACCAAACGGCCATTTCACCGTGGACCACATTCAGCTTAATCGTCTGGATTCGCCTCTCATGAGTGACTTTGTCAAACGCCTTACTAAACTCATGTAGACAGCATCCATTGCCCTACCCTCGTCAATCCCTCTCGTCACATTGTCCCAATAATCATTCGAGTTTGTAAAACAAGAACAGCCCCGCACAAAGGTATTCTGGCTCTCCCTAATAACTCCATGCGATTCCAAACGGTCATGTCTACTGTCCCTACGAATTTTCGCCAGCAATTTCCCTACAACTGATGAGAAACTCTCCAGTCTGTAGTTTCCAGAACTTCTCCTTTTTCCTTTCTTATATAGGGATACTGACCAGTCATCTGGGACCTCGCCTGTGCCGAGAGGACACGAACATGCTGGTCAAGACCGCAGCACTCTTTACCCTTGCCTCCTTCAATAACCTGGTGTACATCCCGTCCGCCACTGGAGTCCTCCACCTTAGTACTCATAGGAGGTACAGCACTTCCCCGTGCTTTATCTCAAAACACCGTAACGTGTTTGTACACTCAGCACTGATGTCCTGGGCCTCCATATCCTTTTCCTTGATAAATACTGAAGCAAAACATTCATTAATTGCCTCACGCAATTCTCCGCAGACAAGCAAATGCCACCCCCCCCCCCCCCCCATTATCCGTGAGTGGTCCCACCTCTCCCCTGATATCCTGTTGCTCTTCATGTCGGTATGAAAAGCCCTGGGATTGTCCGGAATCCTACTTGCCAAGGACATTACATGCTTCCCCCTGGCTTCCCTAATTCCACTCCGGTCTTCTTTACCGGCTTCTTTATACGCTTCATGTGCATCGTTTGATGAGATCTACTTTTCCTTTTTATTCTTGTTTGCATTCATCATCTCTCTGGACATCCAAGGTTGTATTATTTTCCAATCCCGTCTTTCATGCTAACGGGAACACACCATTCCTGTACTCTATGCTATTGATCTCCCAACACTCTCCGCATGTCTGATGTGGAGTTACTGGAGAAAAGGTCTTCCCAAAAATCTCTTCTCAGTTCTTGCCTAATGTATCCTACTCCAATTTAAGACACCCCGGAAGTATCATACCAAACCTTATCTGTCATGGTCGTGAGAGTTAATGAGATGTGATCACTGTTCTCTAACTGCTCCCCACTGAAAGGTCAGTCACCTGGCCAAGCTCGTTACCCAACACCAGGTCCAGTTGGACCGCCTACATATTGATTCAATGAACTCACCAGCATACACGGAACAAATTCAGCCCTATCTGCAGCCTTTGCACGAAGAAGGTCCCAGTTCATAACCAACAAGTGTAACGGGGACATCGAGGAGCAGGTAGGGAGACAGATTCTGGAAAGGTGTAATAATAACAGGCCTGTTTTGGTGGGAGATTTTAATTTCCCAATTACTGATTGGCATTTCTTTAGAGCCATTAGGAATAGGTGGTGTGCCGTTTGTTAGGTGCGTTCAGGAAGGTTTCCGGAAACAAGATTTAGATAAGCCTACAAGAGGAGAGGCTGTAGTTGGTCTGCTATTGGGAAACGAACCTGGTCAGGTGGCAGGTCTCTCAGTTGGACAGCATTTTGGAGATAGTGATCACAATTCTATCTCCGTTAACATAGCATTGGAAAGGGATAGGAACAGATAAGTTGGGAAAGCGTTTAATTGCAGTAAGGGGAAATACGAGACAGGAACCTGGAAGCATACATTGGAAACAGATGTTCTCGGGGAAAAGTAAGAGAGAAATGTGGCAAATGTTCAGGGGATATCCGCGTGGAGGTCTACATGAGTAAGTTCCAATGAGAAAGGGAAGGGATGGTAAGGTATAGGAACAGTGGTGAACCAAGGCAGATAAAAATCTAGTCAAGAAGAAAAGAAAACTTCAGAAAGGTTCGAAAACCTACATAGTGATCACGAAGATTATGTCACGGAGGAAGAAGTTTAAGAATGCAATTAGTAGAGCCGGAAGTGGCCGTGAGAAGGCCGTGGCGAGCAGGATTAAAGAAAACCGCCAAGGGATTCCACAAGTATGTGAAGATCAAGAGGATAAGACGTCAGAGAACAGGACCAATCCAATGTGAACGTGCAGAAAACTGTGTGTGGAACGGGAGAATATAGCTGAGGTACTGGTAAAGGATCTTGGCGATTGTAGGGATGACTTACAGCGGATTGAAAAGCTTGAGCATATTCACATTAAGAAAGAGGACGTTGTGAAGTGGTCAGCACATGATGGGACGAAGGGCCCGTCCTGTATACAATCTTTCCTCAAGTAGGGAGGGTACAACTGCATACGGTACTCCGGCTGCTGCGTCGGCACTACCCTGAAAGTATGCAGCATAATCCTCCTGCTTTGAAATTCAACCCCTCCAGCCACGGAGGCCGACCTTCCATTTGCCTTCTCATAAACAATTGCACCTTTTTACGACTCACAAGTCGCTCCGAGCAAAATCGCACTGCAATCCTCCACTGTTTATATAATTAATTGTGTTTTCCCCTCCAAAGTGGAGAATCCCGCACTCCCAACGTGGTAATACATCCGAAATACTTTTGCCCTCTCTCCGAACCTGTACCTATCACTGTGCAGACTATCCACATCCAAAATCGAATCTACTTTTCAGTTTAGTGTGATCAGTAAAATGAACTTCACTTCGCTGTGTCCCTGTTCCAACCCGGTGATATAGAGGGTGAACTGTTGTGAGCTCAGATCCAACCCACTTAGTTTTCCGCTCACCACTGAAGCCCAACCAGAGGAACATCGGTGGGAGGAGTATAGCTGAGACAGTGGTGTTTGTAGGATGAGAGACGGAGTCAGGGAGAGGAGGCGGCGGGGTCAGTGGGAGCAGGGGTGGTCAGTGGCAGGATGGGGAGCAGTGCCCCATTACAGCCTCTCCAGTGTAGACATCTAACATCTATCCTCTCTTCTCTGCCACTTGTATAGAAACTTCGGCGTCAGTCGGCTCTGCTGACAGCCACCGGACTGTCACCTTTCTCAAACAAAGTAGGTCTCGAGGCAGTGTGATTTCGGTCACAGCAAACCAGAAATCCGGGACGATTCCAATAACGGAATCCCGACTTGAGCGATGGGATGTAAATATTACCCTCATGCAATTATGCATCGGCAGGGAATAGCAGATTATGCCCTCACATACAATTATAACGTAGTATATTTACTAATTCCAGCTTTAGCGAACAGTTATTAAGAGGAAAAGAAGAAAATTCAAAGGGCCCATTAACAATTAAACCAGGCTAAATGCACACAACGTCGGGGCTCATATCTTCCAAAAGCCTGGTGTGTCCTTCACTCATGCCGCCGAGTCACATCACCGTCACCGATAAAACTTCCCATCTGGGCCTCCTTCGGATCGCGCCTTGCCGCCGGATCGAACCCTATGGCCGTCTCCCCCGATCTTCCCCTCTCCCCAGCTCCCATCAAATGACCCCGAAACCCAGCAGTGTCCCTCACAAATTGCTCTCCGCCCAGCTTTCTCTCGAACCTTCTCCCATTCCACCATCCTGAATGGATGACTCATTGGTTGATCATCACCGATACTTATCTTTAACTGAAACTTAAACACTACCAACAGAGCACGCCGCTTCCACAGAAAGCTACAAAATGAAATCTTCTACAGCGCTCGCGGAAATCTTAACTACGGCAGTACATTTATCGGGAAAATCTTTGATATTTTTGCTAGCTTTCCTTCCTATTTCATATTTCCTCATGCCTTTTTTAGTCACGTTCTGGTGATTATTTTCTTAAAGTTTTACAATCGTCTAAGTTCCCTCCATTTTTTGTTCTGTTATATGTCCTTTCATTTGATTTAATGTTGGCTTTGACTTCCCTGTCAGCCATGGTTTCGTCGTCAATCCTTCTTCTTATTCGGGACGTGTGGATTTTCGGAATTGCTCCCAGAAACTCCAGACATTTGGTTCCTGCGAATGTCCCCTTCCAATCAGCTTTGCCCTGCTCCTCTCTCATGCCCGTGTGATTCCCTTTACTCCACTGTAATACTGAGAGATCTGACTTTCCCTTTTCCCTCTAAAATTGCAGGGTGCATTCTGTGTATTATTTTTAAAATTCATTTACGGGATGTCAGCTTCGCCAGCTAAGCCAGCATTCATTGTCAATTCTAGTATTTTGATCACTGTCTGCGAAGAGTTCCGCCACTGTAAGCTCCCTAATCAAATCCGGGTCAGTACGCCACCCGATCCAGATTAACCGAGCCCCCTGTGGGTCAAACACGAGCAGCTCTGAAATGCCTTCTCACAGATATTCTACAAGTTCTTTCTCTTCAGATCCAACACCAAACTGTTTGTCGCAAACTGCCTACCTTTTGAAATCTTCTTGCTAACACGATGTCGTCTGTTTTTAAACCAAATACTCCGGCCTCAGCCCGATCTTCCCGATTCCATTCCTTCCGACAAATTAGTTCAAACCCCCCCCCCCCCCCCCCCCGAACAGCCGCCGTTTTTGGTCCAGGTGTAAAGTGTCCTTTCTGTGCAGGTCGTACCTTCCCTAAATCTTCCATAGATAATATCCCAACGATCCGGGGACATAGAGAGAGAGAGAGAGAGAGAGAGAGAGAGAGAGAGAGAGAGAGAGAGAGAGAGAGAGAGAGAGAGAGAGAGAGAGAGAGAGAGAGAGAGAGAGAGAGAGAGAGAGAGAGAGAGAGAGAGATGGGAGAGTAAAGGGGAAGCAAAACAAGAGAAACAGGGCGAGAGAGATCGGCAGCAGATGGGGAATAGAGAGAGTGCATGGGGTGGAGGAGGAAAGGTTTTGAGAAAGACCAGTATAGAGAAGGTGTAGAGACAGTGCGAGAGGTGGGAAGAAGTGGAGAGAGAAGGAAGATCGAGGGGAATTCGACGGGTGGAGAGCAGAGGAGAGAGTTGTGGAGGGAGGAGATTCTGGGTAGGGGAGAGTTGTGGGCTGGAAGACTGATGGAGCATATAGGGAAAGAGGAGAGACGGTCTGGCGATTGGAGTTGGTGGTGCGCTTCATCGTTGTCCTTCTCCAGTGACGTTTGAAGCCTGACTTCAGCGCGGAGACGGGTTAAGCCCGCGGAGTAGCGAGCTGAACCGTCCGCTCCCTCTCCGCTCTCTGGTAAATCCGGACCACTTCCATCGCGCTCGGCGCTTGGACCATCCAAACCTCGGGCCGTTCCACGATCTCCGACACCCTCCAGCTCTCCAGCCTGTCCACGGCCCCGCGATTCGGCCTGTCAATGTCCTTTCTAATTCTCCCCGCCAGTTGACACGATATCGGTTCTCTTCTCGCTCTCGGGTCTAGGCCCGGTCCCCGCCGCCTCCATTCTATTTCGGCTCTGCTCACCTCGGTTCTGCCGCATCGACTCACGAAACGCCTCCATGTCCTCTCCGGCTAGGGCCAAACATCGGCTCATTCCCCGCTCTCGGGTCCGGGTCCGGTCGCGTCGATTTGGCCCGCAACCGTCTGCACCCTCGATACTTCAGTTCACACCAGAAACATGCCGGATCGTACAGGCGATTCAAAAACTCAACTCAGTTCGGAAGTTTTCTGAACCTCCGGATTAAATGAAGCGGACAGTGGAGAAGAACTTCGATGCGAAACTGTCCTTCTTCACTGCGGTAAATCTTCGTCAGTGGGAAGTGATTGGCTCCAGGTAGACTGATCAACGTAATTTCTGAGCAAGGGGGCGTCACAAATTTGTGAGAGGTGCGGGCGAGGGAAGAACTGAAGGAGACGGGGAGTGCTGTAGGTGAAGGACGCGGCCAGAGATCCCCGGAGGTGTGTAGGGGAGGGAGGAGTAACGAAGACGGTGAGAGGTGCAAGAGAAGGAGCGGATGGGCAGAGAGGGAGTCACGAATTCGGGAAGAGACTGGGAGACGTTCTGCTGGGGTATTGAGGAGGGAGTGGGTAACGGAGGCGAGATAGGCTGTAGGGGAGGGAAGGGTGAGGTAGACGGAGAGGGCTGTCGGTAACTAACGGAGTGAAGAGTGGGCTAAAATGTTCAGAGAGGGGAGCTGAGATGGGGGGGGGGGGTGGTATCCGTGAGGGAGCGGCTGCTGGAATGGTATGGGACACAGGGGAGCTGTGCTGGGTAGAGAAGGAGCGACTGACACGCTGAGGTACCTAGCAGGTGGAGAGGTGACGGAGGCGGGGAACTTTTTCCTGGAGAGAGAACTTCTCAGAGTCCGAGTGAGTCATTGGGAAGGGAGGGGTAACGGAGAAGGGGATTGGAGTACAGGTGGATGGATGATGAGGGGAGGGGCGATGTAATGACAACCTCTCACCGACTCGCACCCACAGTTCGATACCGGACAGATGCTAAACTATCTCCACCTCAAACCGATTTCTCAGCGTTGTGAAAAGCCGCCCCTCTTCGGACGTCAAGGAAACTACGGGAGGAACGGCCCTCAGGTTCCCCTCCTCCGTGGGCGGCGGAGGGACTGTGGTCCATGCAATCTCACCAACCCTTCCCTCTCCCTCTGCTTCAGCCACCAAGATCATAATTACAACTCCACAGATCTCCCTCAACGCCCCAGCACCATTACCCCGGTGTGCGCAGACCCCCTACTACACCACACCGACAATCAGTCGGCTGTAACACGGAGGTGGGGGGAGGGAGACACGACGGACAATTGATTAGACGCCCCACTCACCCGGGTGGTTCAATATCACCGTGAGGGGTATCTACTGGATCTTCCTGTGCATCGGCAAATGCCCACTTCCCACAGACTCCCCATCTGAGCTTTGAGGGTAGGGTTAGAATGCAGTGGCCACTCTGCCTACCAACTCAGCACTCCCTCATTACCTCATGTGGAGAGTATGGTTTACTGTTGAGCGGTTTAGTCCATTAATCTGCCGGGTCCTCTCTGCTGTCCCGGGATCTGATCGGCTGATTCTCTTTCTCTTTTTCCTCTGTTTCGATCTCCTCCGAAGCTCTCAGCCTCTCTTCCTATCTCTGTCCTCGCTCCCTGTCTATTACTCTGTTTCTCCCAGCCTCCCTCTTTCTCTCCCCTTATCGTGTAGTGTCTCACTTTTCACTTACGAAGGAAGATGTTTCCTTGTTTCTGCGTTTTGTGTTGGACATAATGGCGTTTATGGACTGTGGCGATCTCACACTAATGGTTTCTATCTTCCGTGTTTTTCGCTCATTCCTTTCCATTTTGGTTTACGAGGGGAGCGGGGTTTGGGGTTTGGTGATCGGGACGCTGTTCCTTTCTGTGCGGTGTGGGGTTGATATTTTTCTCCGAACGGCTTTTCCTTTCTCTCATCGTCTTGATCCTGTCTCGGAAGGTGCACGGATGGGAAGGGGTGTGGAGGACTAATGACTCGGTGCACGTCGAGAGGACGAGGTTGGAAAGCAGGTCGACACAGAATGGAAGGTCCAAGGTCCATAGAACCGTAGAACATTACAGCATAGAAATAGGCCTTTTGGATCTTCTAGGCTGTGCAGAACCATTTTTCTGCCTAGTCCCACTGACCTGCACCTGGACCATATCCCTCCATTCACCTTTCATCCATGTACCAAGTTTTTCTTAAGTGTTAAAATTGAGCCCGCATTTATAACTTCATCTTGCAGTTCATTCCACACACCCACAATTCTCTGCGTGAAGAAGACATCCTGCTACCCCATGATCCCTATAATCTTTTCCCCCTTCACCCTTAACCCATGTCCTCTGGTTTTAATTCTCCCCTAGCCTCAGTGGAAAGAGCCTGATTGCATTCACTCTATCTCTACCCATCATAATTTTATACACCTCTGTCAAGTCTCCCATCATTCTTCTACGCTCCAGGGAATAAAGTCCTAACCTAGTCAACCTTTCTCTGTAACTCAGTTTCTCAAGTCCCGGGAACATCCTTGCAAACTTTCTCTGCACTCTTTCAACCTTATTAATATCCTTCCTGTAATTCGGTGACCAGAACTGCACACAATACTGCAAATTCTGTTTCACCAATGTCTTATACAACCTCACCATTACATTCCAACTCTTATACTCAATACTTTGATTTATAAATGACAATGTACCAAAAACTCTGTTTACTACTCTGTCTACCTGTGATGCCACTTTTAGGGAATTTTGTATCTGTATTCCCAAATCCTTCTGTTCTACTGGTCCCCTCAGTGCCTTATCATTTACCTTGTATGTTCTAACTTGGTTTTTCCTTCCAAAGTGCAATACCTCACACTTGTCTGCATTAAGCTCCAATTGACATTTTTCAGCCCACTTTTTCATTTGGTCCAGATCCCTCTGCAAGCTTTGAAAACCTTCCTCACTGTCCACTACACCTCCAATCTTTGTTTCGTCAGCAACTTTGCTGATACAATATTATCATCCAGATCATTGATATAGATGACAAATAGCAATGGACCCAGCACTGATCCCTGTGGCACACCACTAGTCACAGGTCTCCACTCAGAGAAGCAATCCTCCACCACCACTCTCTAGACATTGAACCAATGTCTAATCCAATTTACAACCTCACCAAGTATACCTAGTGACTGAATCTCCCTAACCTCCCAGACGAGACCTTGTCAAAGGCCTTACTGAAGTCCATGTAGGCAACATCCACTGGTCCCTTCATCCACTTTCCTTATAACCTCCTCGAAAAACTCTAATAGGTTTGCTAAACATAACATTCCACGCAAAAAGCCGTGTTGACTCTCCCTAATAAGTCCTTGCCTATATACACCCATGTAGATCCTATCTCTTGGTACTCCTTCCAAAAATTTACCTGCTCCCGACGTCAAACTTACCGGCCTATAATTCCCCGGGGTCATTTTGTGTGCATGCTGTTCGAAAACTCTACTAGCTCTATTTAATAATCCGGCCGAGTAACTCATCTACCCCTGACGTGAGGTTGCTCTGTGTGCTTTAAGAGAACCCATCCCGCTTCTAAATTAACAATAACATTTATCATTGGCTTTCTGGAATCTTGCTTGTGGGTAAGGAGAACCCAAATGCATTGGTTAAATCCGCATTTTACCCATCTCCTCCCTCAGAATAATGTACAGTAAATCCCGTCAACGCGCTGGAAACATATCCCGGTTGATGCTCTTTAACAGACCAGAAGCGACATCGTTAACGACCACATGCTTGTACAAAGTTAAAATGCGTTTTGTATATCCTGATGGTTTTGTATGCTTGTAGGATACTGAAAGTCTGGTCAAGCATACCGACGGCGGGGAAAAAGCCCCTTCAACGCATGTGCAAAACGACGGGGGTCTATTCGAGCCAATTCCTGTCCCAAGGGAGATGGGTCAAACGAAGGCACTTGTTTTCTCATATTTTATTTATTTATTTTTAATTTAGTGTCATTTTGTATCTTTTCTCCAGAATGATGCGGGAAAAAATGAACAACCAATATAACACGGTAATGTTAAACGTGACCCATAATGTATTTATGAGATATGCGTTGCTAGTCCTTTTTTCACACTCATAGTGGTGAGTGTCTGGAAAGAATTGCAGGGGCGATGGTAGCGACAGAGGCGATGGAGGGTATTGGAATCCACAGGAGTATATGGAAAAAGTGGGGATGTGGACCTTGTGTGGGCAAACTGGACTGGTTCAGCTAGGCATGAAATTATCAGTTCGAAAAGTCACGGACATATTTTACTCCCAAATCCTACGAGCCTGCGTTGACTGCGCACTCATCCCAGAATTCAGACCCACCACTGATTGACGGTGGGTAGAATTTACAATCAAGGCAGGTCACTCGTGAATAAGGAGAGTAAGTACCCGGGCTGGACAAACTCTATAACACAGCTCCCTCTCCCCACTTCCTGGCATCATCCTCGCAAATCACGCACACACACACACACTCACACACACACACACACACACATATACATACAAACGCACACACACAGACACACTCTCACACACACACACACCTACACACACACACACACACACACACACACACACACACACAGACGCAGTCACATACACACACACACACACACACACATTCACACAAACAATCTCGCTCGTTTTCCGAATTATTTTCCCAAGTCCACGTGAGCACCGCACTCGCTTCCCCACCTCGCTCACCCACTGTCTCACGGCTCCCTCTCACAACCACATCCCTCTCTCCCTCGATCACGATGCGCGCTCCTCCATCCTCTTCTGGTCCACATCCCAGCTGCTCCTAACGTCCAGGAGCTGCTGGTCCATGGGACAACAATCCCGGAGTTAACACATGAGAGATCAGGCGGTGAATGTGAGGATCTGGGGCCCGGACTGGAGACACTGCTGCCGCCTCCAGACTCCGCTCAGTGCGCGGCTTGAGTAATGAACTGAATCACCGAGGTGAACGGATATTTCACCGCGCTGATCACCTGCTCCCTGAATTTCGACTGAGTGACCGTGTAAATAAATGTGTTCGTGCAGCAGCTGAAATTCTTCAGCAAGGCTCCAACGTAGTGAAAGATCCATTCAGAATCATTGAAATGCATGAATCGTATTCCTTTGATCTCATAATACATGAAATTTAACACCCACGTCATCCACAAGAGGATGAAGCTACCAGAGATGGTGAAGAGTAAAATCACAGACCTCCTCCGGCTCTCCATCTCCGGGTCCCTGCTGTTCTCCCCCTTGCTCTGACCCCTCAGCCCCTTACGGACACGACTGGTCACAACAATGTGCCTGACCGTCAGAGCGTTGAGCAGCAGAATCACAACGAAAGGGATGAGCAGATTTAAAAATATGCCGAGCCAGTCGTATACTACCCAGCCGAAGTCAGTGAAAATATTGGCCGCGAGTTTACAGAACCACGGTACATTGTTGATTATCTGTCTGCGTTCATAGAGTAAGTAGCGGGGAACGTTTTTCAGAAAGGACAGCACGCCGGTTGTTGTGAGAACCGCAGCCGCAGTTTTCCCGGTGCAATATTTTGTTTTCAGCTTCTGACAGCAGATGGCGACAAACCGATCAAAAGTGAAGGTGACGGTAAACAAGACAGAGCAGTCTGTGGCTGCGATTCTAAGTACCTCCATAGACTTGCACACAGGGGTAACGTGGAGAAAATTCCACGGAAAGTAACGATTTACGACAAGACGCAAAAGAACCTCTATGACTACGGTCAGCAGATCCCCCGCTGCCATGGCCACCAGGTAGCGAGTGGTGCAGGTAGAGAGGCCGCACTTTCCCCGGGACAGGATCACAATCGCTGTTAAATTCACTGCAGGGGGAGTAAAGAGAACAGACACTGGGTATTATGGAACTCATTCACCGGGAATGAACAGAGTTTCGACTAGATGCGGTGAACGGCTGCTCATCCAAGACCAAACATGCGTCACACTGTCTCTGACCTGCCTTCTTCAGTGTGGAGATAAGACGATGTGTCGGCAATTGTCGAGGTTAAACATGAGCAGCACGAACAGCAACGATCGATCCTTAAGGCGATTCTAGTCGCTGGTGGGGCCGGTGTCACTGATTTCCAGGGACTGTGCGGACCTCTGGAAACTCAGCACCTGACGGGGCCGAAACAGTCTCCACCGGGTGAAAACACACACAAATTGCTGGTGAAACTCACCAGTTTTCACGATATTGAACAGACACTCAAAATATTCGGCCGAGACCTTTCTTCAGGGCCGAAGGGTGCACCGAGCGAGGTCGGATCTCTGAGGGAAAGCCGGGACAACATAGTAACCAGATGCCGAGTGGCTCCGTTAATGGATTACTTCTACAGCGCAGCTGATTTCGACAACCCGCGTCAGTAAATCCGTGGACTCAGGTTCAGGAGATCAGACCCAATTATTGACAAACAGGCAATAGAATGCGACTGTGACAGGTTCCACAGGGAAAAGTGAAACACAGGAGCAAGGGTTCAATCTGATCAGAAACACAATGACTGATTTCAATCTCTGGATATCGCTCCTAGTCACACTGGGACAACATGGAGACGGTGCCACTGAAAGTCTCCTAGTCTCTCCTTCCTGGAGAGCTGCCTGTCCCCAGCAGTGGGACAACATTGAGAGGGTGCCATAAAAACGTCCCAGTCACACCTCCCCGGAGGATTCCCGGCCCCCTACACTGGGGCACTTTGACAACAGCGTGTCATTAAAAGACCAAGTATTCACTCTGGTCAATAACTCATAAACAGTCAAGACCACAATGTATAACATTCCCAGTCTCACATTCCTGGACAGCAGCCTATCCCCAGCATTGGTACCACTCCCAACAAAATTCCATCAAATACAAGAACAACGTTCGAGTCGATTCCGTGAGTTAGAGGAGAGACAGGGGTTTAGTTCAGTTTGTCATTAAATATGAAAAATCAGAATATTGAATAGTGAGGATCAATATCACTGACGGGTATTACTGCCACGAGCATCAAGGGGAAAGCTGGTAAAATGACTCCAAACAGGCTCAGTGTTGTTAACAGACAGAAGTGCCAAACACGAATATCTGTGCTCACTCACCAGGAAGTCCGATAACGACAATGAACACGTTCAGTATTTTGTCCACATGCTGGTGACTATCAAACGATGCAGGCATTTTCTCTGGCCAGTGGTTTGTCCCCGTGTGTCACAGGCGATCTCCAGGAATGAAATGTCAAGGCTGCACATACCTGGGGTTTTAATACAATTTACCGACTCCACGGGGACAGGTTTCAACAGGTTTAAAAATAAACATCTTTTAAATTTATTTACAATGTGATTACGACAGCCAAGTGCAGTCCCTGGTTGCGACACTGTGATTGCTTCCGTGAATTAATTGTGAAACTGACACAATGTGAAGTGACTAAGGGTTGTAAATTCCGAGTGGCATGATTAAATGAGAGGCCAACTCAGAAAAATGAATCATCACTCTGGAAGAAAACATTAACCAGTGGAATGAGTATGACCCTCCATGGGAGACATCCTAACGATCTGGGCAGACTAGATGGTGACAAGGAAGCATCGAGCACCTGACTGGGAGTTGGAGACCTTTTCCCAGAAACAGAGGGGTTCATGCGGAAATACAGGACAAGGTGTTCAACCAAAGGGAGAAAAATACTTACAGTAAAACAAGGCAATCAATGCAGAAAATGCCAGGAGAAACCAGACACAATCCAACATATTCCAGGACCCTGCAGCAGTTTAACTCAATCTGATTACTAATGCAGTTACAATCAAGTGGCAAATATCATTCACCACAATCTTGCTTTAAAATATAAACTTATAAATGACCACCATAACTTCAGTATGGCAACATAAATTCAAGCCTGATTCAGTTAGGGATATATATATCCTATAATATTATAGGATTACCAAGCAGGAACAACTCCCTCAATAGATATAACCATTCTCAACACACACATGTGCCTCCAGACAATGGGGCACCTCACCACAGGCATTGTTTCTCTCATCAGTCAGACAAACGAAAGATTTTCTCTGTCCATCTGCTTCCAAATGTTGCTACTCTGTCATTCGTTGCCACACCCCGCTGCTGCTTCCCTTCTCCTCATCACATTCTTAACCCGACCATCGTCCAGAGCCTCAAACTCTGCCCTGTGCGGACTCACCTCTGGTTTCTGACCCTGCTCCGTTGAACATCCAAACTGAGGGTTTCCATTCCGATATCAGTCTTTAGGACAGTGGGGTTCGCTAGCAACCTTTCAGAAGCAGAGAAAATGACCCAGAATGTGCAAATGAGCCCTGAATAAGGAGGTTAACTCCCAATGTCAGTCTTCCTCAGCCCGGAAATTTGAGGGGCGAGCAATATCTCAGACAGAACTGCAGTAAGCTCGACTTGTTCAGTCTGCAGCAAATTCAAGGGAATTTCACCCACGGAATGGTGACTGGAACCCGTCACCACAGGGAGAGTGACAGATGAACAACAGGGGAGGATTTATAAGGACTGTCGTGGAGCAGAATCACTAGCCGGGTCCAGCAGGCCTGAGTACAATAGCTGTGTTATAAATTCACTAAGTACCAAATCCAGAGTTTAAAACAAACTGACTTATTTGTCACAGATCTAGAATATTAACCTCCAGTCCCATGAAAGTTGAATGTGCAGCAGAAGAAACTCCTGTCATGCCCAGTGACCAGGGTGCAGAACTGGGTGTGGTGAGCAGCAGCAATAATTGCAGAGTTCAGCATCGACAGTCACTCTCGAAAGTGCATTCAGCAATGGTGATGGACAAATATCCAGCACGCAGCTTACTGAAGCTTTAACCCCAGTGTGAACCCGGCAGTGTGTCACAGGATTCACTGCTCATGTAACGGCCTCTCTGTAATGTTTCACTGCTGAGGTAATGGCTTCTCTGGAGCAGCAATGTTTAGGTTACGACCAGAGATAACAGGGTTTTGGAGTGCGGGGCTATCCAATGACAGAAGTATTCTTTCTTTTGAGTCTGGAAGAGATATTACAGCGGTCTTTTGCCGGGGAGAGATGAGAAGATTCAAATGGAGAGAGTGGGCCCTTTTTCTTTTTTAAAAAAAAAATTCTTTACTAATGCTATGGTCAAAGTAAGAATTATAAAGCTCAATCGTTTAATCACATATTGTGTACTGTCTGCTATTTCGGGGTACTGATTTGTAACAGGGGACACATCAAGCAGCATCCACCCAAACGATACTGTGAAGCCTCAGTATCCCGAAGAATTTTCACTGGTACCGGGGTTAACCCTTCATTTACTAATAGAAATCTATCTGACATAAAATGATCGAACCCCTTCTTAACTCGGTCAGACCTCTCAGTCCTTAACTGAGCCTCAACAGAATGTTCAGAACCCTGTGGGTTTATAGGTGATTCAACATACTGACCACGGGTATTTGGGACTGCCTCCTATTCCTTTTTCTTCTTCAGGACGGAACAATTAGCCATCATATGAGCAGCTTTCTTAGAATAGTAACAAGTAAGACCAGAATATTTCTCCTTCAACTGTTTCCCTTCATTTTTACTCTTGTCACTAGTCCCAGCTTTAATTTCTGGTTTACCCTGGTTATCCCTGCTACTCTTTTGGAAACTCTTATTTGGGATAAACTTAACCTTATGAGTTAAAGCAAACTCATCTGCTAATCTAGCAGACTCCTGTAAAGTGGCAGCATCCTTTTCATCTAAATACGTCTTTATGTCATCAGGGATGCAACTTTTGAATTCTTCAATTAAAGCCAACTCTTTCAAGCTGTTAAAATCGTCATTCACATTTTTACATGTGCACCAGTGGGTAATACACATAAACTTCTCATAAGCAAATTCCATAAAAGTCTGGTTGATAGATTTCCTCAAATTTCTAAACTTCTGCCTGTATGCTTCTGGAACCAACTCGTAAGCTTTGAGCACAGCCTGTTTCACTATGTCATAATTAGCTAATTCATCAACTGTCAAAGCAGAATAGGCTTGCTGAGCCTTCCCCTTAATCACACTTTGTAAGAGAATAGGCCATTTTATTTTTTGATTTGTTAAGAGGAGTTGTGGTTTCTTGATTATATTTATAACAGCATAACATTCTACTTCAAGTCAAGTCTAATCACTAATATTGTCATTTCGACCATAACTGCTGGCACAGTACCTAGTAAAAATGAGACAACGTTTTTCAGGACAATGGTGTTACATGACACAGTAAAAAAACTACCTATCTGATTTTCACAATATATACTTATTTGCCGTTTATATGTCTTTCGTATTATCTGTTTGCTAAAACCTCCGCTGACTTGTATTTTTTATTGGAAAATCAATAAAAAGATTGAAAAATGAATGAAATGAGAATAGGCCAACCCTCGTTTGGCCACTTTAAACTCTGAGCAACCTTCTCAAAATGCTGAAAGTATTTATCAACCTCTGCCTCGTCAAACGCAGGTACCAATTTAACTTTCCGACTGGCCTCAAACTTATCACCAGAATACCTTTCCTGCAATCTTTCTATCCTCTCCAGCTCGAGCAGCCTCTGTCTTTCTGCTTCCACGCTCTGTTTTTCTGCCTCTCTGGCCTCAAATTGCCTCTACCTTACCGTAGCTTAAATCTTTAGATTTTCTAACTTCTACGGGAGCTCAAGCTCACGAGGTTTACTTTCAGGAAACACCTCCAACTCCTCCACTTTAAACACTCCCTCGGATACATAATGTTCAGCTATTATCCTCTGCATCTGTGCCCTCCTCATTGTCGATTTCACCTTAGCAAGTTTTAACCTTCTAGCAATACTCAACAACTCAATACTTCTGGCGTCATCTAATGCCTCAGAGGTTGGCGCTTCCACAATCCTATCAGCATCCGCTGCTGATTTTCCACACACAAATAAATCAAATGGGATTTCCCCAATGAAATCGATAATAAATCAATCAATACGCCCCAAATGAGTACATATTTCGGATGCAGGCCCCAATTTTATTACGAACCATATCACTTTAGAAACAAACAAGCGGCAATAGAGTTCACACTGGAGTCTGGTTTTTATGTAAAAACCACTCTCTTTATTAGTATCTACTTATTATATAGAAACTTGAGCAAGATAAACAAAAGTTAACAGGGTAATGTGTATATGTGTGTATAAATTTAACTCCCAAACTATTGAGATTAGGGGAATCGAGGCTTGGTAATGTATGAAAGTTCAGTTCATTCATGGAATAGGTGATGAAAGAGATATTTGTAATCCAGGTTAAATGTCGAGAGAAGGCAATTATGTCGAATTCCATAGGTTCCACGGTGGTAAAACGAGAGAACAGTCGCTGTAGATTTTAACCGTCGTTCCAAATCCACATACAAATGATTACCGAAAGTGACTTGTCACAAGGCGTATTGTCTTCAAGTGTATTACCACACCACACCCAGACAAGGGGTAACGCATCAGTGGTCTTCACAGGATACCCCAAATCAGATCCACTCTCATGGATCAAACGAGATGACCACCACACATTCGATGTACTTTATGCCGAATCGATAATTAACCCACCCTTGTGGGCATAGGAAAGTCACAAATAGTGACCCTTGGCTACTAGTTCCTTTCTGTCGACTGTTCCATTTCCCCTCCTTCGTTTCTGCCTGACTCTGAGTGCCTGTGTCCTCGGTTAATACTAAACAAGCTGCGAACGACTTAAACAAGTTGCAAGTCAGACTCTCTCTCTCTCTCTTATAAAATAACAGTCCACAGCAAACGAAACCTAAGGATTCATAACAACGACCACTCCCTAGTGTGAACTGACTGTTGTGCCAGTAGTTGGGATGACTGAATGAATCCTTTCCCACATTCTTAGCAGCTGAACGGCTTCTCTCCAGTGTGAACTCGCAGATGACTCTGAAGGCTGGATGACTTAGTGAACCCCTTCCCACATTCTGAGCAGTTGAATGGCTTCTCATCAGTGTGAGCTCGATGATGAACCAGTAAGTTGGATGACTTAGTGAATCTCTTTCCACAGACGGAGCAGATGAACGGCTTCTCCCCAGTATGAACTCGCTGATGACTCAGTCGGGTGGATGAGTGAGTAAATCCCTTCCCACAGACCGAGCAGATGAACGGCTTCTCCCCAGTGTGAACTCGCTGATGACTCTGTAGGTGGGATAACCGAGTGAATCCCTTCCCACAGACTGAGCAGGTGAACGGCCTTTCCCCAGTGTGAACTCGCTGGTGAGTCTGTAGGTTGCATGACAGAGTGAATCTCTGCCCACATTCTGAGCAGGTGAACGGCTTCTCACCAGTGTGAGCTCGATGATGTACCAGTAAGTTGGATGACAGAGTGAATCTCTTCCCACAGACGGAGCAGGTGAACGGCTTATCCCCAGTGTGAACTCGCTGATGACTCTGTAGGTGGGATGACTGAGTGAATCTCTTCCCACATTCTGAGCAGGTGAACGGCCTCTCCCCAGTGTGAACTCGCTGATGACACAGTAGGTCGGATGAACGAGTGAATCTCTTCCCACATTCTGAGCAGGTGAACGGCTTCTCCCCAGTGTGAACTCGCTGATGACTCTGTAGGTTGGATGACTGAGCGAATCTCCTCCCGCAGTCCGAGCAGGTGAATGGCCTCTCCCCAGTGTGAACTCGCTGATGACTCAGTAGGTCGGATGAATGAGTGAATCTCTTCCCACATTCTGAGCAGGAGAACGGCTTATCCCCAGTGTGAACTCGTTGATGACTCTGTAGGTGGGATGACTGAGTGAATCCCTTCCCACATTCGGAACAGGTGAATGGCCTCTCCTCAGTGTGAACTCGCTGATGACTCAGTAGGTAGGATGAACGAGTGAATCGCTTCCCACATTCTGAGCAGGCGAACGGCCTCTCTCCAGTGTGAACTCGCAGATGACTCTGAAGGCTAGATGACTGTGTGAATCCCTTCCCACAGTCCGAGCAGTTGAATGGCCTCTCTCCAGTGTGAACTCGCTGGTGTCTCTGTAGATGGGATGAGTGAGTGAATCCCTTCCCACATTCTGAGCAGGTGAACGGCCTTTCCCCAGTGTGAATTCGCAGATGACTCTGAAGGCTAGATGACTGTGTGAATCCCTTCCCACAGTCCGAGCAGGTGAATGGCCTCTCCCCAGTGTGAACTCGCCGGTGTCCCTGAAGATGGGATGAGTGAGTGAATCCCTTCCCACATTCTGAGCAGGTGAACGGCTTCTCCCCAGTGTGAACTAGCTGATGACTCAGTAGGTGAGATATCTGTCTGAATCCCTTTCCACATTCTGAGCAGGTGAACGGCTTCTCCCCAGTGTGAACTCGCTGATGACTCTGTAGGTTGGATGACTGAGTGAATCTTTTCCCGCAGTCCGAGCAGGTGAATGGCTTCTTCCCAGTGTGAACTCGCTGATGACTCAGTAGGGTGGATGACCGAGTGAATCCTTTCCCACAGTCTAAGCAGGTGAATGGCCGCTCGCCAGCGTGAGTTGACTGATGTCTCAGTAGGGGAGTTAATTTAGTGAATCCCTTCCCACAGTCCGAGCAGGTGAACGGCTGCTCTCCAGAATGAACTCTCTGGAGAGCCATTATGTGAGATGACCGAGTAAATCCCTCCCCACAAATTCAGCAGATGACCTGCCTCTGCCCAATGGAAACTGACTGTTGTGTCCACAGGTGGGATAACCGACTGAATCTCCTCTCTCACAAAGAACAGGTGAACGTTCTTGCCCAGCGTGAATTTGCTGATGTAACTTCAATTGAGGTGACCGAGTGAATCCATTCCCAATGTCTGAGCAGGTGAACGGCCTTTCTCCTGTGGAAAATGACCGGCTTGACAGTTGGCCAGATGACCTAGTGGATCCCTCCCCACAGTCTGAGCAGGAAGGACGGACGACTCCACTTTATAAATATCTAGATAGAGACAGCAAAATTGGCGTGCCGTTTTTGAGATTCCTGAAGACAAATTCCTTCTCGTTTTTAACCTGTAAAAAGATTTACAAAATCCATCAATGGGTGTAGTACAACATTTCAGATGAGATCACTTTAGTGACCAAGGTGTGATCTGACATCACACTCTGGCTTCTCCCAAAGACTGTGTCTCATCCAATTTACTATCTCGTCTTGAATGCTGAGTGACCGAACCTTCTGGATCAACCTCCCATATGAGACTTTGCAAAGTGCCTTCCTAACGTCCATGTAGACAACATCTACTGCCTTGCCTTCATCCACTTTCCTGATAACTTCCTCGAGAGACTCTATAAGATCGGCTAGACATGACCTACCATGCACAAAGCCATGCTGTCTATTTTTAATCAGTCCACATCTATCCAAATACTTTGATCCAGTTCCTGCATATACTTTCCTATAACTTTCCCAGTACTAATGTCAGACTCACCAATGTACAATTTGATAGATTATTTTTAGAGTCTTCCTTGAACAGCAGAACAACATTGGCTGCCCTCCAATCCTCCAGTCCCTCACCTGTCACTGAGGATGATTTAAATATCTGTGCTTGGGCCGCTACAATTTCTGCACTTGTCATCCGCAGAGTCACAGGGAACAACTTGTCAGGCCCTGGGGATTGATCCACACTAATTTGCCTTAAGACAGCAAACGCCTCCACCACTGTAATCTGTACAGGGTCCATGAAGCTTTACCTCACTTCTATAGACTCTGTGTCCATCTCCTGTGTAAATACGGATGAGGAAAAACTCTCCCACATCTATTTTGTCTCCTCATATGGATTACCATTCTGATCTTCGAGAGGATTAATTTTTCCCTTGCAATCTTTTTGCTCTTAACATATCTGCAGAATCCATTAGGATTCTCCTTCACCTTGTCTGCTGGGGCAACCTCATGCCTTCTTTTATTTCTTTCATAAGAGTTCACTTGAATTTCATGTAGTTCATAAGTGCCCCATTTATTCCTCTCTGCCTGTACATGGTCTGAACGTCCTTTTTATTGATCTGGGAGAGGAAAGCCAAAGGGGTGATAGAGCTGCATGCTGGGAGGTGGGGTAGGTGGGGGTAAACTAAAGTTGCAGGGGGAATGGGAGTCTGAATAACACAAAGGAGAGTGGACAGGTTGTGCAGACAGTTATTGTTCAGTCCTCAGACAAGGTCAGGAATAAAAACGTTGAGCATGGTGCAGTGAATATGCTGAGCCCTGAATATTTCAATACAAGGAGCAGCGTAGGAAAGGTGGATGTGTTCAGGACATGGATCAACACCTGGAATAATGACACTAGGATCTGGCAACTGTAGACTGGGACAGGCTGCTTTATGGCAAAGGTGTGCTTGGTAAATGGGAGACCTTCAAAGTAAAATCTTGAAAGTACAAAGCGGGTATGTGCTTGTCAGAATAAAAGGTAAAGATAGAAACTGTAGGGAAAACATGGATTTCAAGAGATATTGAGACCCTGGTGAAGCACAAAATGAATGGAGTTGCATAACAGGGATGGGCAGGCAGTTTCGTATGGAGCATAAGAAATGCAAGAGAACACATAAGAAGTAAATCAGGATGTCTAAAAGAAGATGTCTAAAATGTGTGGGAGTCCCACACATTGATTGGGACTTCCATACTGTTAAAGGTCTAGATGGGTTAGAGTTTGTGAAATGTGTTCAGCAAAGTTTTCTAAATTAATATATAGATATACCAACTAGGGAGGATGTAATATTAGATCTCCTATTAGGAAGTGAGTTAGGGCAGGTGACGGAAGTGTGTGTAGGGGAACACTTTGTTTCCATTGTTCATAACGTCATTAGTTTCAACTTGATCATGGATAAAGATAGATCTGGTCCTCGGGATGAAGTTATAAACTGGAAAAAGAGCCAAATTTGAAGAAATGAGAAAGGATCTAAAACGCGTAGATTGGAACAAGTTATTCTCTGGCACGTATGTGATTGGTAATTGGGAGGCCTTCAAAGGAGAAATTTTGAGAGTGCAGATTTTTTTTTTTTGTTCCTGTTAGGGTTAAAGGCAAAACGAACAACTATAAGGAACCTTGGTTCTCGAGGGATATTGGAACTCTGATAAAGGAGAAGAGATATATGTATAACATTTACATGCAACAGGGAGGAAATAAGATGCTTGAGGAGTATAAAAAGAGTAAGAAAATACTTAAGAAAGAAATCAGGAGGGTTAAAAGAAGACATGAGGTTGCTTTGGCAGTCAGCGTGAAGTATAATCCTAAGAGCTTCTACAGGTATGTTAAGAACAAAGGGATAATAAGGGATAAAATTGGTCTCCTGAAGATCAGAGTCGTCGGCTATGTATGGAACCAAAAGAAATGGGAGAGATATTAAATGGGTTTTTTTTTTGCATCTGTATTTATTAAGGAAACTGGAATGGAGTCTATGGAAACAAGGCAAACAAGTCGGGAGGTCATGGAACATACAGATTGAAGAGGAGGAGGTGCTTGCTTTCTTGAGGTAAATCAGAGTAGATAAATCCCCTGGACCTGACAGGGTATTCACTCGGACTTTGAAGGAGACTGGTGTTGAATTTGTAGGGGCCCTGGCAGAAATATTTATAATGTCGATATCCACGGGTCAGGTGCCGGAGGTGCTCTTGTAGTTCCATTGTTTAAAAGTGGGTCAAAAATTAAGCCGGGAAATTATAGGCCGGTAAGTTTGACATCAGTAGTAGGTACATTATTGGAAGGAGTACTAAGAGATAGGGTCTACAAGTATTTGGATGGACAGGGACTTATTAGGAAAAGTCAGCATGGGTTTGTGCATGATAGGTCATGTTTAACCAATCTATTAGCGTTTTCTGAGGGAGTTACCAGGAAAGTGGATGAAGGGAAGGCAGTGGATGTTGTATACATGGACTTCAGTAAGGCTTTTGACAAGGTCCCACATGGGAGGTTAGTTAGGAAGATTCATTTGCTAGGTATACATGGAGAGATAGTATATTGGATTAGACATTGGCTCAATGGAAGAAGCCAGAGGGTGGTAGTGGAGGATTGATACGCTGAATTGAGGCCTGTGACTAGTGGTGTGCCACAGGGATCAGTGCTGGGTCCATTGTTCTTTTCCATCCATATCAATGATCTGGATGATAATGTGGCAAATTGGATCAACAAATATGCTGATGATACAAAGATTGGAGGTGTAGTTGACAGTGAGGAAGGTTTTCAAAGGTTGCAGACGTTTGCAGGAATGGGCTGCAAAAATGGCAGATGGAGTTTAATGCGGACAAGTGTGAGGTATTGCACTTCGGAAGGTCAAACCAAGGTAGAACATACAAGGTAAATGATAGGACACTGAGGAGTGCAGTAGAACAGAGAGATCTGGAAGTATAGATTCATAATTCCCTAAAAGTTGCGTCACAAGTAGATAGGGTTGTAAAGAGAGCTTCTGGTACATTGGCCTTTATGAATCAAAGTATTGAGTATAAGAGTTGGAATGTAATGGTGAGGTTGTATACGACATTGGTGAGACCGAATTTGGAGTATTGTGTGAAGGTTTGGTCACCTAATTACAGGAAGGATATTGATAAGGTTGAAAGAGTGCTGAGAACTTTTAGATGGATGTTGCCGGGACTTGAGAAACTGAGTTACAGAGAAAGGTTGAATAGGTTAGGACTTTATTCCCTGGAGCGTAGGAGAATGAGGGGTGATTTGATAGAGTAGTAAAAAATTATGGTGGGCATAGATAGAGTGAATGCAAGCAGGCTTTTTCCACTGAGGCTAGGGGTGAAAAAAAAACAGAGAAGTTTAAAGGGAACATGGCGGCGGTGGGGGTGCTTCTTCACACAGAGACTGCTGGGAGTGTGGAATGAGCTGCCAGATGAAGTGGTGAATGCAGGTTCACTTTTAACATTTAAGAAAAACTTGGGACAGGTATATGGATGAGAGGGGTATGGAGGGATAAGGTCCAGTTGCAGGTCAGTGGGACTAGGCAGAAAAATGATTCGGCACAGCCAAGAAAGGCCAAAAGGCCTGTTTCTGTGTTGTCGTGTTCTTTGGGTCTACGGATCTAGCCATCCAGCAGTATCTTAAAAAGACCCTATCGTTTCCACCTCCATCAGCGCCATCGACAGCCCATTCCACGCACACCATTTTCGTAAAAAAAAACTACCCCGACATCTCCTCTGTACCTACTTACAAGCTCCTTAAAACTATGCCCTCTCGTGCTAGCCATTTCAGCCTTGCGAAAAAGCCTCTAACTATCCACACGATCAATGCATCTCATTATCTTGTATTCCTCTATCAGGTCACCTCTCCTCCTCGGTCGCTCCAAGGAGAAAAGGTGGAGTTCACTCAACCTATTCTCATAAGGCCTGCACTCCAATCCAGGCAACATCCTTGTAAATCGCCTCTGCACCATTTCTATGGTTTCCACATCCTTCTTGTAGTGAGGCGACCAGAATTGAAAACAGTACTCCAAGTGGGGTCTGACTAGGGTCCTACATAGCTGCAACATTACCTCTCGGCGCTTAAACTGAATCCCATGACTGATGAAAGCTAATGCGTTGTATGTCTTCTTAACTACAGAGTCAACCTGCGTAACTTTTCTGAGTGCCTTATGGACTCGGACCCCAGGATCCTGCTGATCCTCATATAAAGAAGACCATTAATGAGGATCTGAAACCCAGAAATATCCCAGTTACAAAAGGCACTTGGCATTTCAGTATTGTTGATGTATGTACAGTATGGGATGAGGTGGAGAGCGCAGGGTGTGACGATTGGGAGGGAGAGAGAGGGAGAGAGGGAGGGAGGGAGAGGGGAACCGGGGAGTGTTGAGAGAGAGTGAGAGAGAGCGAAGAGGGGGAACACTTAGGACGAGCGGTGCATTTAGAGGGTGAGAGAGAGGGTAAGACAGTGTGGGATACGGGTGTCAGCAGGGAGATTGCTTGGGAGAGTGAGGGGGAGAGTGTGGGACACTGGGAGAGAGATAGCGAGGGAGAGGGTTAGAAATGGAGAAGGTTACAAAGAGGCAGAGGTGAGTGAGTGAGAGAGACGAGTTTGAGTGAGGTGAGAGGGTACATGAGAGAGGAGGAGATGGAGAGGGGAAGACAGAAGGCAACTGAGATTGGGATAGGGATGACAGGTGATGGGGTAGGGACAGGGATTGTGGGATGGGAGAGAGAATGGAAGAGTAAGAGAAAGATGGATAGAGGCGAGAGAGTGTGAGAGAAATTAAAAGAGGCATGAGAGAGTGAAGAAATGAAGAGAGACGAGAGAGGAGTACGATTTGTTAATAGTGTAGAGACAGTGGTGAGACTAGAAAGCGAGGAAAGGGTGATAGAGAGTGGGAGACTGGTCGAATAGGGGTGTAACAGAGTGTTAGAGAAGGGTGACAGGGAGAAAGGTGAAGAACCAAGGACTATTGTGAGGGGCGATGATGAAGCGATCAGGGAGAGGCAAGATGGTGAGGGCGAGAGGGAGAAAGAAGTAAGGGCTGGGGTAGAGGGCTGGATGATGAAGAGGGACTGGGAGGAGGGAGTGGTGAGGGAGAGGTGGTAAGTAGCCAGGGGTGAGAGAGAAAGGCGAGTAGATGGTATGTCTGATTAGAATTGTTAGACTAAATATTTATTCAGTCCCTAGTTGCAGGGTCGTTAATCACGTATGTTCGCAAGTCACCAAACAAATCCACCATGCGATTACATTTCCAAGCCGGGAGTTTGACCGTGTACGGTTCGGGTCTCCATTTCGGACAGCGGGGAGTTTTATCTAGTACAGTTCCGGTCTCCATTTCCAACAGCGGGGAGTTTGACTGCGTACGGTTCCAGTCTCCATTTCCAACAGCGGGGAGTTTGACCGCGTACGGTTCCGGTCTCCATTTCCGACAGCGGGGAGTTTGACCACGTATGTTTCTGGTCTCCATTTCCGACAGCGGGGAGTTTGACCACGTATGGTTCCCGTCTCCATTTCCGACAGCGGGGAGTTTGACCGAGTACGGTTCCGGTCTCCATTTCGGACAGCGGGGAGTCTGACCACGTACGGTTCTGATTACCATTTCGGACAGCGGGGAGTATGACCGCGTATGGTTCCGGTCTACATTTCCAACAGCGGGGAGTTTGACTGCGTACGGTTCCAGTCTCCATTTCCAACAGCGGGGAGTTTGACCGCGTACGGTTCCGGTCTCCATTTCCGACATCGGGGAGTGTGACCACGTACGGTTCCCGTCTCCATTTCCGACAGCGGGGAGTTTGACCACGTACGGTTCCAGTCTCCATTTCCAACAGCGGGGAGTTTGACCGCGTACGGTTCCGGTCTCCATTTCCGACAGCGGGGAGTTTGACCACGTATGTTTCTGGTCTCCATTTCCGACAGCGGGGAGTTTGACCACGTATGGTTCCCGTCTCCATTTCCGACAGCGGGGAGTTTGACCGAGTACGGTTCCGGTCTCCATTTCGGACAGCGGGGAGTCTGACCACGTACGGTTCTGATTACCATTTCGGACAGCGGGGAGTATGACCGCGTATGGTTCCGGTCTACATTTCCAACAGCGGGGAGTTTGACTGCGTACGGTTCCAGTCTCCATTTCCAACAGCGGGGAGTTTGACCGCGTACGGTTCCGGTCTCCATTTCCGACAGCGGGGAGTGTGACCACGTATGGTTCCCGTCTCCATTTCCGACAGCGGGGAGTTTGACCACGTACGGTTCCGGTCTCCATTTTGGGCAGCGGATCGTTTGACCGCGTACGGTTCGGGTCTCCATTTACGACAGCGGGGAGTTTGACCGCGTACGGTTCCGGTCTCCATTTCCGACAGCGGGGAGTTTGACCACGTATGTTTCTGGTCTCCATTTCCGACAGCGGGGAGTTTGACCACGTATGGTTCCCGTCTCCATTTCCGACAGCGGGGAGTTTGACCGAGTACGGTTCCGGTCTCCATTTCGGACATCGGGGAGTCTGACCACGTACGGTTCTGATTACCATTTCGGACAGCGGGGAGTATGACCGCGTATGGTTCCGGTCTACATTTCCAACAGCGGGGAGTTTGACTGCGTACGGTTCCAGTCTCCATTTCCAACAGCGGGGAGTTTGACCGCGTACGGTTCCGGTCTCCATTTCCGACAGCGGGGAGTGTGACCACGTATGGTTCCCGTCTCCATTTCCGACAGCGGGGAGTTTGACCACGTACGGTTCCGGTCTCCATTTTGGGCAGCGGATCGTTTGACCGCGTACGGTTCGGGTCTCCATTTACGACAGCGGGGAGATTGACCGCGTACGGTTCGGGTCTCCATTTACGACAGCGGGGAGTTTGACCGCGTACGGTTCCGGTCTCCATTTCGGGCAGCGGGGAGTTTAACCGCGTATGGTTCCGGTCTCCATTTTGGACAGCGGAGAGTTTGACCGCGTATGGTTCGGGTCTCCATTTACGACAGCGGGGAGTTTGACCGCGTACGGTTCCGGTCTCCATTTCCGACAGCGGAAAGTTTGACCGCATACGGTTCGGGTCCCCTTCTCGGACAGCGGGGAGTTTTAAAGCGTACGGTTCCGGTCTCCATTTCCGACAGCGGAAAGTTTGACCGCATACGGTTCGGGTCCCCTTCTCGGACAGCGGGGAGTTTGACCGCGTATGTTTCCGGTCTCCATTTCGGACAGCGGGGCATTTGACCACGTATGGTTCTGTTCTCCATTTCCGACAGCCGGGAGTTTTACCGCGTACAGTTCGGGTCTCCATTTCCGACAGCGGGGAGTTTGACCACGTACGGTTCCGGTCTCCATTTCAGACAGCGGGGAGTTGACCACTTACAGTTCCGGTCTCCATTTCGGACAGCGGGGAGTTTGACCATGTACTGTTTGGGTCTCCATTTCGGACAGAGGGGAGTTTGACCACATACGGTTCAGGTCTCCATTTCCAACAGCGGGGAGTTTGACCGCGTACGGTTCTGGTCTCCATTTTCGACAGCGGGGTGTTTGACCACTTACGGTTCCGGTGTCCATTTTGGACAGCGGGGAGTAGTTTGACCCCATACGGTTCCGGTCTCCATTTCTGACAGCGGGGAGTTTGACCGTATGAGGGGAGCTACTGCAAGTCGCAGCACGATATCAACCGCAGCTAATGCTGGGGTGTTTCCTGTTCAGATGATGTGAGGAAGGGGCTGATCTCTGGTTTGTGTAAATAGATGGCCGGTGGCAGTGGGAAAGGGTCGGGACCTTGCCGGACAGCTGGAGGCTCCGCGCTCTCCAGTCTTGCATCCCTGGATTTAGTTTTGCATTAAGTCAGGATTGCGGGATCAGTTTGCTCTGGTTCTCCAAACTAGGAGGGTTGATGTGGGTGAAGGGGGACTGTCTATGTGTCGGTGTGGGGTGAATGGTCAGAAGGGTGTGGGGCCACTGGTGGGATGGAGGGTGGTTGGGGTACTGTGGGTGATCGGAAGTAACATGACCTGGGTGGATGGGCAAGGGGTAAATTACATTGTCAACGAGGGCGGATCTGGTCCAATGAACCAGACAGCTCAGCTCGCGTGTCCTTTCAGGAGGCCACAATTCTCTTATCATCTTAATCACTGACTAATCTTCCTGTTAATATTGAGTTTGTTACAGAGCCCCAGGGTCTGCAAACAGATGGAAGCAGAGGGTAAGAGGCTGTTTCTTGAGCTCGAGTCCTGAGCTTAGTGACATTTCCTGGGGCTATGCCCATTGCTACTCGTCATCTATGTCATTAACTTAGCTGAGAAAGTGCAGGCTATGGGTAGAGAGTTTGCAGCAAGTTCAAACAATTACTCTTTTTGAAAGACAGTCAGTATAAACATTCCCCTCTCTTTCCCTCTCCCCACTCAGAACTGACCAAAAGTTACTTCAGGAGATGCAAGATCTGGAACTGAGTAAACACTGTGAGGGAGAGGGACTGGTTTTAAATGGCTGTGCTGCTCGAAGCATATTACCAGACCTGGAGTGATTGGAACTGGGTCTGACAGAGGCATAACCGTTACTTCTGGGCACATTCAGTCTCACTCTAACTATTTCCTACTTTCCTTTGTACAGGTATGAAATGTCTGATGTGTTTGAGTAAATGAGACTCACCAAACTTTCTCCCGACTGAATCCTGGAATCTCCGATTCAGATGAGTCCTCTCCAGTTGATGCTCTTAATCCTCGGGCTGGTTCACTTGTTGCTGTTCCCGCATCTTCATCTGTGGTTTGCTTCCAGTTGGGGTTTTTCTTCCAATAAACCTCTCACCTCAGGTCTGACTTTAACATGAAATATAATGAAGCTCATTAGCAATAAAAAGGAGAACCAAACATTTCTACTAAATGTTACTAAGAACAAAACTGACTGATATTTAAACTTTTAAGGCAGATATAATGATCTCAGTGAACAACCTTCTATTGACCTTCACACGTCACAAAATGATATGGGATAAGAAGGTGCCATCATTCAGTCATGTTAAGACATAAGACACAGGAACAGAATTATTTGATTCGATCCATCTGGTCTCCCCACCACTGAAACATGGCTGAGATTAATTTTAACACCATATTCCTGCCTTCCTTCTGTAACCCTGAACTGACTTAGCAATCATGGATATATTAATCTATGTCATAAATACACTCTATGACGGCCTCAACCTACCTCTGCGGCAACAAATTCTACAGATCAGACATCTTGGCGACATTCTTTTTCTTATCTCAGTTTTAAAGGGAAGCATTTTTATTCTGAGATTGTGCTGTAAGATTACAGACACTCCGTCTAATGGAAACATCCTCTCTATGTCCACTGTATCCAGGCTTTTCAGCATTCGGTAGGTTTACTTAACCACACTTCCCCCCGCCCCCCACCACCACCATCGACCCTCTGAACTCCATTGAGCACAGGTCCGGAAACATCAAATGCTCCTCATACATAAAGCTGATCATCCCTGAGATTATTCTTGTAAATCTTCTTAGCAATAACTGCACTGAACACATTTCCTGGAATAACAGACAAATTGGTACCAGGATAATTGACAGGGAAAAGTTGTGCTTTCTTTACTGTTCTCCTATCACAGAACGAGTCATTTCCATTTCCAGGTTAAATCAGGTCCATTTCGGAAAATATAAACCAGTCTAGGGTGAATGTAATAAAAAGAAGCTGGAATTACCAGAAACTCTCAGCAGGTAAGGAACAACTGGGGGGAGAGGAACAAACTTTACAATTCAGATTAATAACGTTTCATCAGAATGACTTCAAACGTTTACAGTTTTTAGTGCAGACCTCCAGCAACGTGAAATTCTGCCTGATTTCCACCGGGTGACAGGCAGATGACAGTGAAGGGGGGGGGGGATTTCCAAACACAGTTTTAACACCAAAACTCACGAGTCTATTTCTACTGTTGCAAATACGGATCAGCACATTCACTCATAGCCTCTCCCTGTGAGGATGGACTGGTAACCCATCTTCTCCTCGGCAGCAGTCTTAGCTTCCAAAGGAGCTCCAGAAAAAAAAATCTGATTCCAGACCACGAATATTCTCTCAACACCTCATAAGCCCGAGCAGCTCGTTCCACGGGTCCTTTTTACCTGGATCAAAAACTGTAATATCTAGTTCCCAGCCTCACAGGGTCAAACAGCTGAACCTGTCATTTAACAACCCTGAGAGTCTCACACATCGTCCCCCCTCCCATCTGACAATCCCGGATTTCCACACAACCAATGTACAGCTGCTCGAAATTACTGCTTTATTGCAGAAGGACGACTATCCAGCCCCATCTGTAGAAGCAAAATCCAATGTCAAAGCTAAATCATCAACAGTTCCATATGCCTGGAATACCGATCACAGGATTATAGCCCAAGCATCAACTCTCCCAGTACTCTTTGCTGCCAGTAAAATGCCGCAGTGTGTCAGCCAGTCACCTCCACACCAATGCACAACAGAACTGGGACCTGATGACTCTCCGGCATTCCAGCTAACAATAACCGACTCTGGAAATGACTCACTGAGGCCAAAGGTACAAAAGAACACTTCACAATGAAGACAACGGTTGGAGGAAAGATTGCTGATGTATTACATTGAGGTGTGGGATACAGGTTGGACAGAGGTTGACCCAGATAGTTGATGTAGGGCGGGGTGTAGGTTAGGAGACTGGACAGAGGTTGAACAACATGGGCAGGGATGAGCAGATGGAACCAGGTGGGTGAAGGAATCAAGGACAATCACTGATGGTCCTCCAGCAATACACAGATACTGAATTAATAGTATATACTGCTGCATAAAAGATTCTAAAATGACAAAGTTAGAGCAAACAATAAGAACTTTGCCAGATATACTTTGACGCTCACCATATCAACACACCATAGAAAATTCCCCATCCAGATACTTCACACTTTGCATGGTAACTCCTCTGCCCGTGACTGTGAGGAACTGCAGAGACTTTTTGAGACAGTTCAGCACATCACAGAAATCATTCTGCCCCCTAGACTTCCGAGTCCCTCGGTAAAGCAGGCATTTAAATCAAAGATGCCCACAACCTGGGACGTTCACCTTTCTCACCCACCCCATTCCGGGAGAAGACACAACAGCCATAAAGCTCCAGGACAAATGCGAGGAGCCTCAGGAAGCGAGGAGAGTTCGGGGAAGTTAACGGCATTCAGGGGCCAGCATCAGATTTCCCGAACACAACACGGAGAAAGCATCACCACCCATCCGGGAACTTGCAACACACCACGTGATCTTGCGTCACAAAGCGGAGGGCGGAGCAGATCTGCGGCACACAGCCTCACATGACCTGTTGGCGGGAGTACCATTTCGATTCTGCGGAAACAGACGGCCTGGGCTCCTGGTTTGGATCATTCAATGCAGATTAAGTGAAGTAGACACAATTTTGACCAGGACATATCACTGGGTACTAAATGAGTAATTGGCCCACAGTTCGGGGCTCACGACCAACATCAGATCTCCCCGCTCGGGATCGGTCTCAATACTCACCGATGGGAAAGTGATATCTTCGGCCCGCAGAGAGTGATCCCGATCCCGGCTCCTCCCAATGGCCACACACTTTAATTCCATGTCCCATTCCCATTCTGATATGTCTATCCATGGCCTCCTCTACTGTAAAGATGAATCCACACTCAGGTTGGAGGAACAACACCTTATATAACGGCTGGGTAGCCTCCAAACTGATGGCATGAACATTGATCTCTCTAACTTCTGTTAATGCCCCTCCTCCCCTTCTTACCACATCACTGACATACTTAGTTGTGTGTTCATTTTTTCTCTCTCTGCCCATCACCCTGTCTGTTCCCCATCTCCTTCTGGTGCTCCCCCTCCCCCTTTCTTTCTCCTGAGCCCTCCCGTCCCATGATCCTTTCCCTTCTCCTGCTCTGTATCACTTTCGTCAATCACCTTTCCAGCCCTTGGCTTCATCCCATCCCCTCCGGCCTTCTATCATTTCGCATCCCCCCCCCCCCTCACTACTTTCAAATATCTTAGTATCTCTCCTTTCAATTAGTCCTGAAGAAGGGTCTAGGCCCGAATCGTCGACAGTGCTTCTCCTTATAGATGTTGCCTGGCCTGTTGTGTTCTACCAGCATTTTGTGTGTAATTTCCAACATCTGCAGATTACCTCGTGTTTGCTCTTGGAAATGTTGAATTTGGTTCCTCGGTCTAATAGTTGACTCACTTTGGGGACAACTGGGCTCCAAGCACCGGTCCCTACAACACCCACTGGGACATCCCTCAGTGAACAAATCTGTAATTGTCCCTCACACGTAATAAAACCTGATATGGTAAGAGTCATCGTCCAGTCATGGAAAGACACAAGACAGAGGAACAGAATTAGGAAATTCGGTCCATCGAGTCTGCTCCACCACTCAACCATGGCTGATAAATATTTCAACACCATATTCCCTCCTTTTCCATTTTGTAACGTTTAAGCTAAGATTGTAATGGCTGCCTTTACACTTCCTTGTGCTGCATTCAACAAATTCTCTGGATTTTCTGGTAACAAAAAAAAGCGATTTCAGAAATAACTCAGTAAGGCAAAATACATCACAATGAAGACAACGGCAGGAGAAAGATTGTTGATGAAAAATCATTGGTGAAATACAGACTGGACAGAGGTTGAACAGGATGGTTGATATATATCATTGAGGTGGTGGGATACAGGCTGGACAGAGGTTGAACAAGATCGTTCATATATACCATTGAGGTGCAGGGAATCAGACTGTATAGAGATTGAACAAGATGGTTGATATATATCATTGAGGTGGAGGGATACAGACTGGACAAAGGTTGAACAAGATGGTTGATGTATATCATTGTGTTAGTAGGATGCAGTCTGTACAGAGGTTGAACAAGATGTTTGATATATACCATTGAGGTGATGGGATGCAGACTGGACAGAGGTTGAACAAGATGGTTGATATTTCACATTGAGATGGTGAGATAAAGGCTGGACAGAGGTTGACCAAGATGGTTGATATATATCATTGAGGTGGTGGAATACAGGCCGGACAGAGGTTGTACAAGATGGTTGATATATATCATTGAGGTGGTGGCTTACAGGCCGGACGGAGGTTGAACAAGATGGGCAGGGGATGAGCAAATGGACCCAGATGGGACAATGGGATCAAGGGCGATCTCTGATGTTCCTCCCGCAATACACAGACCCTGAAATAATAGTACGCACGAGTAGATAACAGATTCCAATATAACAAAGCCAGAACAAACAAGAAGAAATTCGGTATATGCCCTTTTCTACTCTACACACTTTATCAATGCACCGCAGAAAGTATCCCATCCCGATTCTTCATATATTCGTATGGCCACTGCTCTTCCTTTAACTGAATGAAATAGCGCAGAACTGTGGACACAGCTGAGCACATCATAGAAACCAACCTCCCATCCATGGACTCTGTCTACACTTCTCACTACCACAGTAAAGCAAACAACATAATGAAAGATCCCTATAACCCTGAACATTCTCATTTCTAATGCCCCATACGGGCGAAGATAAAATAAAACAGAAACATGCCACCGGGCTCAAGGACGGTGTCCATTCTGCTGTTAGAAGCGAACAGCGTGACGAGTGGACTCCTGACCTCACAGTCTAAATCGATGTGACCTTGCACCACATATCTACCTGCGCTGCACTTTCTCTGTAACCAGAATGATTTGTTTTACCTCAATGTACTGCTGCAATGTATTGATCTGTGTGGAGAATACCGGAGACTCGATTTTCACTCAACCTCTGTACATGGAAAACAAAATAAAGATTCCCCATTTCATCGTGTGGAATTATTAAACAGCCTGGGTTGCTCCTTTGGAAATTCCGGAGTGTGCACAATTCAGAGAAACTCGGGTAAATGAAAAAAATAGTTAATTCTCGCATTAATAGGGCCAGATGACGGGAAAAGCTGTCAGTATTTTGACAAGTCGTAGTCATGGAAAGAAGATGGAAATAAACTTCCCAGCACCACGGGAGGACGTGAGAGATCTGGATCTCACTGTCCTGTCTGAACGGGGGAAAGATGAATTCCTCATACACGTGGAGCAGTGTCCCGAGGGTGCGATTACTCTGTTTAACGCTCGAGTCTGCAAGAACACAACGGGCCGAACGGCCGCTTCCAGTGTGCTGGAAATATGTAAAACAATTATCGACCCCAGGCGTCGATCCAGGTGAAGTTTGGATCCGATACCGGGCCGGGTGATGGAGGTAAAGTTCCCCAGGTACATCTTAATGGATGGGTTCAGTCTCGGCATCACCACCTCATCCCGCTCCTGGGACCAGAACACCAGGGGCTGAGCGGCGGATCACCTCAGGCGGTTCGGTGTAAAGGTCCCATAACCCGGACCGAGCACGACAGGTTGTGTCCAGGAAGCGGGACGAGGCCGCCAGTTCAGGGAAGTTAACGGGACTCTCTGCCCAGCATCAGTTTCCCCTCCCCCGGGATCGGCTTCAGTACTCACCGATGTGAAATTGTCGGTCGCGTTCACCCCTAGTGACCGGCCTCAATACTCACCGATGAGAATGTGATCAATTTGCCCCGGAGACAGCGATCGGACCATCCGCTCCCAGCAGACGATCCGCTTCAACAGAGAACGGAAAGAAAACCCCGCCCATCCGGAGACTGTGAGAGCGGGGGCGGGGCCTCGGAAGCGAAAACCTCAGATGCTGCAGATCTGCGTTTGAAATGGGAGTGAGAATCTGGATCACGTGACGGGTGGAGGGTCTCCCACCTGAACCGGTGATTCAGCTCCTCGCCCCTCACACGCTGTCCGACCTACCTGCCGCATTTTACACCAGCTACATTTTTGATTTTTCCTGCTGTATCTTCCCGTCCCCATCTCTCCACCTCCCGGTTCTCAGAGTTACGGGTTCGATTCATATCCCGTATGAAGAAGGCAGGGGCCCTATAAAGAAGGTGGGGGAAGGGTGGGAAGGAGATGGCTGGTAGGTGCCAGTTGAAAAAATAGTAAAGGGAAAGATCAAGGGGTGGGGATGGGGAAGCAGAGAGGTGATAGGCAGGAAAGGTAAAGAAGGTAAAACACTATGTGTAGTAGAAGAAGGCAGAACGATGAGAGAGGTGATAGGCAGCTGGAGGAGGAGGCAGAGTGAAACTGGGATGGAGCCACATGCAGAAATTTTTTTCCCTATTCCCAGTTCCTCGGTCTCCGCTGCATCTGCTCCCAGGACAAGACTTTCCATTCCAGGACATCTCTAATTTCCTCTTTATTTAAGAATCGTGGTTTCCCTTCTGCCGTCATCAATGATGCTCTCTTCTTTGTGGTGGCGTGTTGGGGAGGAAGCATTAAGAAGAAGGACGCCTCACGTCTTAATAAGCTGATAAGGAAGGCGGGCTCTGTCGTGGGCAAAGTACTGGAGAGTTTATCATCGGTAGCTGAGCGAAGGGCGCTGAGTAGGCTACGGTCAATTATGGAAAACCCTGAACATCCTCTACATAGCACCATCCAGAGACAGAGAAGCAGTTTCAGCGACAGGTTACTGTCGATGCAATGCTCCTCAGACAGGATGAAGAGGTCAATACTCCCCAATGCCATTAGGCTTTACAATTCAACTGCCAGGACTTAAGAACTTTTTTTAAAGCTATTATTAATGCTTTTTGAGTTAGTGATTTAGATGCATATCATATTATTACTGAGTTAAGTATTGTATGTAATGAGTTTTTGCTACAACAAGTGTATGGGACATTGGAAAAAATGTTGAATTTCCCCATGGGGATGAATAAAGTATCTATCTATCTATCTATCTATCTATCTATCTAACCCGCACCTCCTCCATTTCCCGCACTTCGGCCCTCATCCCATCCTCCCGTCACCACAACAGTGACCGAGTTCCCCTTGTCCTGACATACCACCCCACCAGCCTCCGGATCCAGTATATTATACTCCGCAACTTCCACCACTTTCAACAGGATCCCACAACTAAGCACATCTTTCCCTCTCTACCTCTCTCTACTTTTCGCAGGGATCGTTCCCTCCGCAACTGCCTGGTCCCCACGTTCCTCCCCACAGATCTCCCACCTGGTACTTATCCTTGTAAGCGTAAGTGCTACACCTGTCCCTACACCTCCTCTCTTACCACCATTCCGGGCCCCAAACAGTCCTTCCAGTTGAGACAACACTTCACTGGTGAGTCAGTTGGGGTCATCTATTGCACCCAGTGCTCCCGGTGCGGCTCCTCCACATCGGCGAGACCCGACGCAGATTGGGGGATCGCTTCTTCGAGACAGGATCTCCCGGTTCCCACTCACTTCAACTCTGCTTCACATTCCCATTCGGACATGCTCATGCATAGCTTCCTCTACCGCCACGATGAGGCCAAACTCAGGCTGGAGGAGCAACACCTCATATACCGACTGGGTAGTCTCCAGTCCCTTGGCATGAACGTTCAATCCAAAGCAACACGCACAAAATGCTGGAGGATCTCAGCACAACAGGCAGTGTGTATGGAAAAGAGTAAACAGTCGACATTTTGGAACACCAGCCTTTTTCATTCCTGAGGAGGAGGGGAAGTGATTTGAATGAAAAGGTCGGGACGGAGAAAGAGGGGAGGTGGAAGGTGATTGGTGAAGTCGTTATGGCCAGGTTAAGGGCTGGAGAATAAAGAATCGGAGAATTGTCAATAGGAGAAAGGGAGGAGGGGACCCGGTGGGAATTAATAGGGTGGTCAGCAGAAATGAAAGTTCAGAGTGGGGAATAGAGAAGTGGGTGCACTGATCTGTTTACTGGAAGGAGAATTCAGTATTCATACAAACAGGTTGGAGGGTACCCAGATGGAATATAAAGTGTTGTTCCTCCACCCTGAGGCCGGTCTCATCTTGGTACAAGAGGAGGCCATAGATCAAGCGTCGGAATGGGAATCAGAAATAACATGTTTGGCCACTGCAAAGTCTCCCTTGTGGCAGATGATACAGAGATGCTCGACAAAACGGCCTCCCAATTTTTTGCGGGTCTCACCAGTGTGAAGGAGGCCGCATCGGGAGCACCGGACACAATAGATGACCCCAGCCGATTCCCAGGTGAAGTGTTGCCTCACCTGGAAGGACTGTTTTGTGTCTGAATGGAGGTGAGGGAGGGGGTGTACGGGTAGGTGTAGCACTTAGGCCGTATGCAGGGATAAGTATCTGGTGGAAGATTAGTGAGGAGGAATGTATGAACAAGGGGATTGTGGAGGGAGTGATCCCTGTTGACCCCTGTTTGTGACATCATAAACAGATTTGCATAAATGCATTCCCTACATTTATTAGTTATCTTTTTATTGCAACATAAACATCATATATTCCATACAGTGGATGCTCACGGCATCCGGGCCTCCACACCAGCTCCTGAGGCCACTGAGGGGCGGTGACCAGAGAGCGATAAAACTGTTCAACACTCGGTAGCTCTGCTGGGCTGTTACCCTGGTGATGGAGGAAGTGGTTGAGCAGAACTAACTAAAAATAGGAAATAAGGAACATCCTCGCATACTCTGAGTTTCGTTATGACAAAGATGAATACTGAGCTCTCAGCCATTTTGTAATGTGGAGCTGAAATTCTAATGGCTGTTTTAACCCTGTCATGAGATGCCTCCAGTAAATCTGTTGGTAGTTTCATCTCTACAGAACTTCCAGCAGTGCAGAAGCTGGTCCAAAATGAAAACACATTGTTGGATGCGGCCTGTCTGTTTCAAATGTCAACTATAGGATATTTACAAAGGACATCACACAATACATTGTGGTGATTATCGTTAAGTGCCCTTCTTTGTTCAATTAAATGGTTAAAAATTCCGTTAAATTCTTGTGTCTCCGAATAACCAAAGCAACAACCCCCCCACCAAACAAAAAACATCTGGAACCCCCACCGAACACTTTGGCGTGCAGCAATGCATCAATAAAATTACAGATTTGCAGTACCATGTGAATACAGCCCTGTTCAAATGGGTGTTGGTCTACTGAAACAACCGGCTTCAGAAAGTCAGGATGTAGAACTGCTCCTCACTCCCAGTCATCCTCAACACAGGCTGTGTGCTGAGCCCATTGCTGTACACTCTGTTCACACATGACCGCACGGCCAAACACCCGGGGAATCACATTGTCAAGTTCGCCAACGACACGACAGTTGTGGGGTCCATCACATATTAATGAGATGACATAGAGAGAGAAGGGCTCAAGGCCGGGTACACCTCAACCCACAAACTCATCCCACCACACCCTCATTACCACGAGTTTAACATTTCCTGGCACTCACCATATGTACAGATACTCCTGTCCCTAACGTCAGTTTATGGACATATCACCAATGTTTTAAGCTATGAGATGTTTTTATATACTGCTGATATTTATCTCTTTGTGATTTTTGTTCCTGCATGAGATCCAGAGCAACAATGATTTATGTTCCCCTTTATTTGTCGATCTGTGGAGTTTGTTGCAACAGATGGTGATTGAGGCTGTCACTGGGTGTATTCACGGCAGTGGTTAATATGTTATTGATCGCTAAGTATTGATCATTTTTGTTAGCCAGAGCTACTAGACGATTAATTGAATGTAACACGTTAAAGGCAGACTTCGCAATTTTTAGATTCTTCATTTCAAAATGGCTGCAGTGTTAAATTTTGTCATAACTAAACTCACAGCATACGATGTTGAGTTTGTTAATTCCCTTTTCGGTTATTTTTGGTGAGCCACTTCCTCCATTTCCAGGGTAACAGCCCACCAGAGCTGCAAGAAGAGTTCCACATTTTTATCGCTTTGTGGTCACCGCCGCTCAGGGCAGGGAGAGTGGCCTTGGGAGTAAATACAACAGAGTGATAGTGGGAGGAATGGATGCTGTGAGCACTGACTGTATGGAATGAACTGAGAACACAGAAGCATAGAAACATAGGGAACCTAGAGCATAGTGCACAGGCCTTTCGGCCAACAGTGCTGTCCCAAACATGAACTTACTTTAGAGATTTCCTAGGGTTACCCATCAGCCCTCTATTCTTCTAAGCTTCACATTACTATCCAGAAGTCTCTTAAAAGACCGTACTGTATCCGCCTCCACCACCGCCGCCGGCAGCCCATTCCTCGCACTCACCACTGTCTGCGTAATAGAAACTGAGCCCTGACATCGCCTCTGTACCTACTTCGAAGTATTTTAAAAGTCTGCCCTGAGAAAAAGCTTCTGACAATCCACACGATCAATCCCTCTCATCATCTAATACACCTCTCTCAGGTCACCTCTCATCTTCCATTTCAAGAAGAAAAGACCAAGTTCACCCAACCTATTCCCATAAGGGTTGCTCTCAATCCAGAAAAATCCTTGTAAATCTCTTTTGCACCCTTTCTATGTTTTCCACATCTTTCCTGCAGTGAGGCGACCAGAAGTGAGCACAGTACAATAGGATCCTTTATAGTTGTAACATTACCTCTTGGGTCTTGAACTCAATCCCACGATTGATGAAGGTCAATACACCACATGCCTTCTGAACCACAGAGTCAACCTGCGCAGCAGCTTTGAGTGTCCTATGGACTCGGATCCCAAGATCCCTCTGATCCACCACACTGCCAAGACTCTTGCCATTAATACTATATTCTTCCATTATATTTGACCTAACAATGTGAACCACCTCACAATTATCTTGGTTGAACTCCATCTGTCACTACTCAGCCCAGTTTTGAATCCTATCAATGTCCCGCTGTAACCTCCGACAGCCTTCCACACTATCCACAACACACCAAACTTTGTGTTATCAGCAAATTTACTAACCCATCCCTTCACTTCCTCATCCAGGTCATTTACAACAATTACGAAGAGAAGTGGTGCCAGAACAGATCCTGGAAGCGCAGCACTGGTCACCGTTCTCCATGCAGAATGTGACCCGTCTATAACCACTCTTTGCTTTCTATTGGCAAACCAGTTCTGGATCCACAAAGCAATCTCCCATTAGATCCCATGCCTCCTTACTTGCTTAATAAGCCTTGCATGGGGTACCTTATCAAATGCCTTGCTCAAATGCATGTACACTACATCTACTGCTCTTCCTTCATCAATGTGTTTAGTCACATCCTCAAAAAATTTAATCAGGTTCGTTAAGGCACGACCTGCCTTTGACTAACCCAAGCTGACTATTCCTTATCATATTATTACTATCTAATTGTCCATGAATCCTGTCTCTCAGGATCTTCCCGACCAATTTACTAAACTCTGAAGCAAGGCTCTGAGTTCCCAGCATTTTCTATTTTATAATTTTAAATTGTGTTTCTGCTACCCTGAGGGAAACATCGTAGCCAACTGTGCTGGGCAAGATCCCACAGTGCAAGAAGACAGTGATCAAAGATAGTTTAGCCGCTGGAGACAAGCTGAAGTGTATCCGTATCTTCTCACAATCTACAGCCCGGTAAACCAGCCTGAACAACAGCGCAGGCAGAAGGTCCTTAGGATCCCCTCTCACCTTAGTTTGTGAATCGAAAATGGGAGGAACACAACGGCAAATCGCCGGCAACAAAGCAACTGTGACTGGGTTATAATGTAGGGATGAAGTCTCTATGAACATGGAGTATATGGACTTCAATCCATATTGACTTCAATCCGGGATGGTAATTCTACAGCACGGATTGGAATTTCATCAGTCTGCAGTGAAGCTGAGGTCTCGGGTGGTTAGACAGTGGTTATGGGGTAAATACCGTCTGCAATTCTCAGTGGGGCATCATACCTCTCAAATATTCTGGAGATGTCCGAAATGGTAACGGTGGAGATAGATGACGTAGGGCAGAGATTTTGTCTAAGTGGACTTTGGTGAAGCCTCTAACAAGATCCTGTGTGGCAGCTCATCTGGAAGGTTCGATCACGTGGGATTCGCGGAGACCTTGCGAGGTGGTTTCACACCGGGTTCAATGACAGGAATCAGAGGGAGATGACTGAAATTGGATTTAGCGAATGGAGGCCTGTGAAGAGTGGGATATGCGTGTCAGTATTGGGACCTCTGTAATTCATTACTCATGCCGTTGATTTGGCATGAATGTACCTGGCACCTTTAGCAAGTTTGATACTAAATTTGCGAGTCTTTTTTCATATTGCAACAGGTTACAAATAATTTCAAGGGGCCCTTGAGTCAGTTATAGAGATGGGCTGAGAAATGGCAAATGGTTTCGACTTGGACAAGTGAGAGATGGTGATTTTTGGCAGTCAAACCAGGGTGGGACTGGAATAGTGAATGGGAGGTCATGGAGTGTTGTGGAACAGAGCGATCTGGGAGTACAGGTGTACAGTTCACTGAAAGTGGATGTGCAGTACCGGGGGTGAAGAAGAAGGCTTTAATCATGCCGGCCTTCATCAGTTGGGGCATTGAGTTCTCGATTATGGACATTATATTATAGTTATATAAATTGTTGGTAAGACTACATCGAAAATTACGTAAAAACACAAAATGTTGGCAGAACTCAGCAGGCCAGACAGCATCTATGGGAGGAGGTAGTGACGGCGTTTCGGGCCGAAACCCTTGATCAGGAGTTCTCTTCATCTTCAGTAGGGTTGATGAAGGGTTTCGGCCCGAAACGTCGTCACTACCTCCTCCCATAGATGCTGTCTTGCCTATTGAGTTCTGCCAACATTTTGTGTTTTTATTTATTTCCAGCATCTGCAGATTCACTCGTGTTGCCATCGAAAAATACGTGTTTTCTTTTCATATTATCGTAGGAAAGCCATTATCAGGGCGCAGACGAGTTTGGTTACGATGATGCCTGGACTAGAGTGCCGAGTTATAGGGAGTGGTTGGCCGATCTGGATCTTTATTCCACAGGAGAATGGGGGTAACATTGCAGGAGTTTATAAAATCAGGAGGGTGTATAGATAATGTGGTTGGTCGTAGTATTTCCCCCAAGGTTCAAGATTCAGAATTGTTTAATGTCAATCCAGTGAACTGTTGTAAAAGGGAACGAAATAATTGTTGCTGTGGATCTCATGCGGGTACAAAAATGAGGAGCAGCTGTATATTCTGACTTTCTGAAGCCGGTTGAGTCCGTAGTCCAGCACCCAGTTGCACAGGGCTGTATTTAGATGGTAGAGTTGGAGTTTGTTACAGAGCGGTTCTGTCAGTAAGACTCACACTGGGTGAGTAACCAGTGTGGCAGGATTGGAGTTTTTGCTATGTGCCATTACCGGCCGTTTCACGCTCTTTGTGATGACGGGCGGCAGTTCCACCGGGTGGTAGTTGTTTCATTCTGAAGGTGTAGAGTTCCTGGTGCAGAGATGATGCTGGCTGATTTGAAGCCTGCATAAATGAAGTGTTAACAATGGCCGTGAAGCCATCAGTGAGCTGGTGTGCACACGGCCGGAGCACTCGTCCTGGGATGTTTACCGGCCCGGCAGCCTCTCAGGGGTTGGATCTCTGCAGGGTCCTTTCATTGTTGTTACAGAGAGTGGCTCTCACCTCTTTCTCCCTAATTAGGTGGGGGGGGGAGAGAGTGAGACAGAGAGACAGAACGGGAGAGAGGGAGGGAGGGAGAGAGAGAGAGAGAGAGAGAGAGAGAGAGAGAGAGAGAGAGAGAGAGAGAGAGAGAGAGAGGAGAGAGAGAGGAGAGAGAGAGGAGAGAGAGAGAGAGAGATAGAGAGAGTTGGGGGGTGGGCCTGTGGTGTGTCGAATTACCAGGTAAAATTTGTTTTTGGGGGTACTGCAAATCTGTGTTTTTATTGACGCTTTGCTGCACGCTTGAGTGTTCGGTGGGGGTTGCCGATGCATTTTTTGCTGTTGGGGGGTGGAGTTGCTGCTTAGCTGCTGCTCATGCATGGGAGGGGGAGCTTGGGGGGCGGCTTTGGGGTGCTAACATTTAACTGTCATTCGTTCCTTAGGGCACTCCTCTGTTTTGGTGGATGTTTGCGGGAAGAAAGTAGTTTCAGGATAAATATCGTATACATTTCCCTGACTTTAAATGTACCGGTTGAAATCCGTTCAAACGTAGGAAGGTGTAGCTTTCGTGGCTGGTTTGTGTTGTTTGCCTCGAAGCATTGTTTAGTGCAAGGTGGTGGGGGGGTGGGAGGAGGTGTGAGGGCTTCACTGCTACAGTCAGAGCTATTTTCCCTAACGTAGTCTGCAAAGCCGTTGATGCCCAGTCAAATATACCAAGGATTATTCCCCAGGGTTGGGGAGTCCAACCCCAAAGGGCACAGATACAATAGAGCGGCGAGATCAGAGAGACCAGAGAGGAAATCTCAATACACAGAGCGAGTGAGTACCTGGAACGAGCTGTGTACTGATTGCATCGTTGGTTATCTACCTCGGGTTCCGTATTCTCACCTGTCGCCTATTTGTGAGCAGCTGGAAATTAAAGGAACACTCGAGTTACTGGAGACCTGAAATCAGGTCAGGAATTGCTTGAAGCCATTCCGACACAGGGGGCTGGAGCTGAAGCATTAACTTTGTTCCTCTCCATAGAATTCTTTATCTCCAGAGTGTTTCGTGTGTTTGCAGCGTTTTCGAACATTGCTTTGAAATGCTTTAAGGCTCCTGGGAAATAGACTTGCGTAGAACGCACAATGTAATCCATTCTCTTACAGCACAGAAACAGGCATTTCGGCCCATCTAGTCTGTGCCATTCTCTGCCTAGACCCATCCACATGAACCCAGACCATATCCCCCAATACCTCCCTCATCCATACAAACTTCTCCTATATACTGCATTTGAAACCCGCATCCGCATTCGTGCCACCCTCTGAGTGAAATAGTTCCTACTCCGATTCCCCTTAAATATTTCACTTTTTGCCCCAAACCCATCACCACACCGGACATAACGGGCAAAAGCCTACCGGCATTCATCCTATTTCTACCATCTTAGTTTTGTATATCTCTAGCAGGTTTTCCAAACCTGGGGTCCACAGACCCTCCCGTCACTGGTAGGTGTCTATGACAAATAAAAGCTTGGGAACCCCTGCTAGCATCTCCCCACATTCTCCTATGCTCCAGGGAAACAATTTCGAACCTGTTCAACCTACCCCTGTGACTCTACTCCTTAAATACCAGCAACATCCGTGTCCGGCAGGGCTCCTGCAGCCTCTACCTTATTCGTGGGGATTTATCCATCCTAATTCACCTCAAGACAGCAAGCACCTGTTGTGTGATCCTTGCACAATCCACGACTTGACTGGCTTTCGTCATTTCTACAGTCTCTTTCTGTCTCCCAAGGAAACACAGGCACAGAGAATTTGTTGAAAATCTCTCCCATCTCTTCCGACTCCATGCATAGATAGGCACATTGAACATTGGGAGATATTTTGTGACTGTTAAAAAGGCAGTAAGGAAACAGACAGACAGACAGACAGACAGACAGATATACTTTACTGATCCCGAGGGAAAATGGGTTTCGTTGCAGTCGCACCAACCAAGAGTAGTCTAGAAATATAGCAATATAAAGCCATAAATAATTAAATAATAATGTTAATAATGTCAAGTGGAAATTAGTCCAGGACCAGCCTATTGGCTAAGGGTTTCTGACACTCCGAGGGAGGAGTTGTAAAGTTTGATGGCCACAGGTAGGAATGACTTCCTATGACGCTCAGTGTTACATCTCGGTGGAATGAGTCTCTGGCTGAATGTACTCCTGTGCCTAACCAGTACATTATGGAGTGGATGGGAGTCATTGTCCAAGATGGCATGCAACTTGGACAGCATCCTCTTTTCAGACACCACCGTCAGAGAGTCCAGTTCCACCCCCACAACATCACTGGCCTTACGAATGAGTTTGTTGATTCTGCTGGTGTCTGCTACCCTCAGACTGCTGCCCCAGCACACAACAGCAAACATGATAACACTGGCCACCACAGACTGTCGAACATCCTCAGCATCGTCCGGCAGATGTTAAAGGACCTCAGTCTCCTCAGGAAATACAGACGGCTCTGACCCTTCTTGTAGACAGCCTCAGTGTTCTTTGACCGGTCCAGTGTATTGCCAATTCGTATCCTCAGGTATTGGTAATCCTCCACCATGTCCACACTGACCCCTTGGATGGAAACAGGGGTCACCGGTGCCTTATCCCTCCACAGCTCCTTAGTCTTTTTCACATTAAGCTGCACAGTATCTGTGCACAGAAAACACAGTTTCCCGCAGTAAATTATTCTGCCACCAACTTGTCTGTTATGCGTAGAAATGTGCTCATTACAGTTGTTTACAAATCTCAGAAGAGAGATTCTGGAATGAAAAGTTTTAAGTATGAGGGAAGGTTGGTGTCTCTGAGGCTGTTTTCAATAGAGGGGTTGTGACTCTGGAACCACAAATGTCAATGAAATCCTGAGGAGTGGATAGAGTGAATATGGACACGATCTTTTCAACAGGATCGGAGTCCAGGATCTGAGATCACAATCGCAATATATTCAGTTGTATCTGGGGACCTTCTCTTCCACCCTTCTGTCCGGGAGCAGGTTCTGAATATCACCTATATCAATGCCGGGGATTGATCGTAGTTATAGATTATTGGCAGACACAGGAATATAATGTAATTTTTAACCACTTAATTGAACAAAGAAGGACACTTAACGATAAACACCACAATGCATTGTGTGATGTCCTTTGTAAATATCCTATAGTTGACATTTGGAACAGGCAGGCCGCATCCAACAATGTGTTTTGATTTTGGAATACCTTCTGCACTGCTGGAATTTCTGTAGAGATGAAAGTACCGACAGATTTACTGGAGGCACCTCTAGACAGGGTTAAAACTGCCATTAGAATTTGAGCTTCCACATTACAAAATGGCTGAGAGCTCAGTATTCATCTTTGTCACAATGAAACTCAAAGCGTGTGAGGTTGTTCCTTATTTCCTATTTTTAGTTAGTTCTGCTCAGCCACTTCCTCCATCACCAGGGTAACAGCCCAGCAGAGCTGCAGAGTGCTGAACATTTTTATCGCTCTCTGGTCACTGCCCCTCAGTGGCCTCAGGAGCTGGTGTGGAGGCCCGGATGCTTTGAGCATTCACTGTATGGAATATATGATGTTTCTGTTGCAATAAAGAGATAACTAATGAATGTAGGGATTGCATTCATGCAAATTTGTTTAGGATGTCACAAACAAGGGTCAACAGAGATCACTCCATCCACAATCCCCTTGTTCATTCATCCCTCCTCATTAATCTTCCTCCGGATACTTATCCCTGCATACGGCCTAAGGGCTACACCTACCCGTACACCTCCTCCCTCACCTCCATTCAGACTCAAAGCAGTCCTTCCAGGTGAGGCAACACTTCACCTGCGAATCTGCTGGGGTCATCTATTGTGTCCGGTGCAACCGCTGCGGCCTCCTTCACACTGGTGAGACCCGCCATAAATTGGGAGACCGGTATGTCGAGAATCTCTCTATCATCTGCCACAAGGGAGACTTTGCAGCGGCCAAACATTTTAATTCTGATTCCCATTCCGACGTCTCGATCAATGGCCTCCTCTTGTGCCAAGATTAGACCGCCCTCAGGGTGGAGGAGCAACACTTTGTATTCCATCTGGGTACCCTCCAACCTGATTGTATGAATATTGAATTCTCCTTCCAGTAAACAAATTCCGACCCCCACCCATTTCTCTATTCCCCACTCTGAACTTCCATTTCTGCTGACCACCCTATTAATTCCCACGGGGTCCACTCCTTGCCTTTCTCCTATTGACAACTCTAAGATTCTTTATTCTCCAGCCCTTAACCTGTCCATCACTTGACTTCACCAATCACCTTCCACCTCCCCTCTTTCTCCATCCCGACGTTTTTATTCAGATCACTTCCCCTCCTCCTCAGGAATGAAAAAAGACTCATGGTCCAAAATGTCGACAGTTTACTTTTTTCCATACATACTGCGTGTTGTGTTGAGATACTCCAGCATTTTGTGTGTGTTGCTTTGGATTCAACGTTCATGCCAAGGGGCTGGAGACTACCCAGTCGGTATATGAGGTGTTGCTCCTCCAGCCTGAGTTTGGCTTCATCATGGCGGTAGAAGAGGCCATGTATGGACGTGTCCAAATGGGAATGTGAAGCAGAGTTGAAGTGAGTGGGAACCGGGAGATCCTGTCTCGAAGAAGCGGTCCCCCAATCTGCGTCGGGTCTTGCCGATGTGGAAGAGCCGCAGCAGGAGCACCGGGTGCAATAAATGACCCCAACCGACTCACCAGTGAATTGTTGTCTCAACTGGAAGGACTGTTTGGGGCCCTGAATGGTGGTAAGAGAGGAGGTGTAGGGACAGTTGTAGCACTTACGCTGGCAAGGATAAGTACCAGGTGGGAGATCTGTGGGGAGGGACGTGGGGACCAGGTAGTTGCGGAGGGAACGATCCCTGCGAAAAGCAGAGCGGGGTAGAGAGGGAAAGATGTGCTTAGTGGTGGGGTCCTGTTGAAAGTGGTGGAAGTCGGGGAGTATAATATACTGGATCCGGAAGTTGGTGGGGTGGTATGTCAGGACAAGGGGAACTGGGATCCTGTTGTGGTGAAGGGAGGATGGGGTGAGGGCCGAAGTGCGGGAAATGGAGGAGGTGTGACGGCAGAAGGGAAACCACGATTCTTAAATAAAGAGGAAATTAGAGATGTCCTGGAATGGAAAGCCTCATCCTGGGGGCAGATGCAGCGGAGACCGAGGAACTGGGAATAGGGAAAAACATTTTTGCATGTGGCTCCATCCCAGTTTCACTCTGCCTCCTCCTCCAGCTGCCTATCACCTCTCTCATCGTTCTGCCTGCTTCTACTACACATAGTGCTTTACCTTCTTTACCTTTCCTTCCTATCACCTCTCTGCTTCCCCATCCCCACCCCTTGATCTTTTCCTTTACTACTTTTTCACCTGGAACCTACCAGCCATCTCTTTCCTACCCTACCCCCACCTTCGTTATAGGGCCTCTGCCCCCTCCCTCTCTGTCCTGCCGAAGGGTCTCGGCCCGAATCGTTGACTGTTCGTTTCCACGGCTGCTGCCCGACCTGCTGAGTTCCTCCAGCGTGATGTGCGTGTTTCTTTGACCCCAGCAACTGCAGAGTATTTGGTGTAAAATCCCGCTCCCCATACTAACACGGATTATATCGACCAAAGAACAAACCGCCAGAGGAACTCAGTGGGTCGGGTGGCATCTGTGGAGGGAAATGGACCGTCAACATTTCGGGCCGAGACCCTCCCTCTGGACTCAGAATGGACGGGAAATAGAGAAAAGAGGTGAGGGGTGGGGACGGGGCAGTAACTGGGGAGTCAGTGAATCCAGGTGACGGGGAAGTGGAAAGGTGGAAATAGTGACAGAGGACAGCAGATGCGTGGAGACCGAACGGGATCGAGGAGTGGATAGAAATACGTTGCTAGGAAGGGAGAGCAGCCGCCATCTTGCTGACGGTGTTGGTGCTGCTGTTTCTCACTTGATGTTTCCGTGTTCCTGTCCAGTGAGGCCCCGGAGGAATGTGATTAGGAATTAGTGTTTATAAAAATAGAAGCGACTTCAATGAAACCTGCACAAATCGGCTGGGAATTGTGGATCGGACCGGGATGTGAATCAAACCCGTAACTCTGAGAACCGGGGGGTGGAGAGATGGGGACGGGAAGGTACAGCAGGAAAAATCAAAAATGTAGCTGGTGTAAGATGCGGCAGGTAGTTCGGGCAGCGGGTGAGGGGCGAGGAGCAGAGTCACCGGTTCAGGTGGGAGACCCTCCACCCGTCACGTGATCCAGTTTCTCGCTCCCATTTCAGACGCAGATCTGCAGTATCTCAGGTTTTCGCTTCCGAGGCCCCGCCCCCGTTTCACAGTCTCCGGATGGGCGGGGTTTTCGTTCCGTTCTCTGTTGAAGCGGATCGTCTGCTGGGAGCCGGAGGAACGATCGCTGTCTGTGGGACAAATTGATCAAGTTCTCATCGGTGAGTATTGAGGCCGGTCACTAGGGGTTGAACGCAACTGACAATTTCACATCGGTGAATACTGAAGCCGATCCCGGGGGAGGGAAACCTGATGTTGGGCAGAGAGTCCCGTTAACTTCCCTGAACTGACGGCCTCGTCCGACTTCCTGGACACAACCTGTCGTGGTCGGTCCGGGTTATGGGACCTTCACACCGAACCGACTGAGATGAGCCGCCGCTCAGCCCCCCGTGTTCTGGTCCCAGGAGCGGGATGAGGTGTTGATGCCGAGACTGAACCCATCCATTAAGATGTACCTGGGGAACTTTACCTCCATCACCCTGCCCGGTATCGGATCCAAACTTCACCTGGATCGACGCCTGGGGTCGATAATTGCTTTACATATTTCCAGCTCGCTGGAAGCGGCCGTTCGGCCTGTTTTGTTCTTGCAGACTCGAGGGTTAAACAGAGTAATCACACCCTCGGGAGACTCCTCCATGTGTATGAGTAGTTCCATCTTTCCCCGTTCAGACAGGACAGTGAGATCCAGATCTCTCACGTCCTCCCGGGGGGCTGGGAAGTTTACATCCGTCTTCTTTCCATGACTACGACTTGTCAAAATACTGACAGCGTTTCCCGATATCTGGCCCTATTAATGCAAGAATTAAGTATTTTTTTCATTTACCTGAGTTTCTCTGAATTGTGCACACTCCCTCCGGAATTTCCAAAGAAGCAACCCAGGCTGTCTAATATTTCCACACGATTGAAATGGGGAATCTTTGTTTTGTTTTCCATGTACAGAGGTAGAGTGAAGATCGTGTCTCCGGTATTCTCCACACAGATCAATACATTGCAGTGGTACATTGAGGTAAAATAAATCATTCTGGTTACAGAGAAAGTGCAGTGCAGGTAGATGTGTGCTGCAAGGTCACATCGATTTAGACTGTGAGGTCACGAGTCCACTCATCACGCTGTTCGCTTCTAACAGCAGAATGGACACCGTCCTTGTGCCTGGTGGAATGTTTCTGTTTTATTTTCTCTTCGCCCCTATGGGGCATTAGATAGATAGATAGATAGATAGATAGATAGATAGATACTTTATTCATCCCCAAGGGGAAATTCAATGTTCCTCCAGTATGATATCACATAAACACAAGACAGACCAAGACTAACTGACCAAAAAAAAACCACATAATTATAACATACAGTTACAACAGTGCAAAGCAATACCATAATTTGATAAGAGCAGACCATAGGCACGGTAAAAAAAAAGTCTCAAAGTCCCAGATAGCCCATCATCTCACGCAGATGGCAGAAGGAAGAAACCTCCAACGTGGCAAAACTTCCCGATGCAGCCTCTGGAAGCACCCGAGCACAGCCAACTGTGAGTCCGTCCGAAAACTTCCGACAACTTCGTGCCTCCGACCAGCCCTCCGACACCGAGCACCGAGCACCATCTCTGCCGAGTGCTTCAACCCCGGCTCCGGCCACCAAGCAACAGGCAAAGCCGAGGATTCGGGGCCTTCCTCTCTGGAGATCTCTCCGATCGCTCAGTAGCAGCGTCAGCAGCACAGGCATGTCAGAAGTTTCGCCAGATGTTCCTCCGTGCTTCACACATCCGTCTCAATCAAATCAGGATTGTGCACGGCCCCTACTTACAGATAACGGATATTCCTTACTGGAGTGGCCGCTGCGCCCTGCGTCGTCGCGCCGCCATCTTGATTGAGAATGTCCAAGGTTGTGAGGATCTTTCATTATGTTGTTTGCTTTACTGTGGTAGTGAGAAGTGTAGACAGAGTCCACGGAGGGGAGGTTGGTATCTATGATGTGCTCAGCTGTGTCCACAGTTCTCCACTATTTTATTCAGTTAAAGGAAGAGCAGTAGCCATACGAATATATGAAGAATCGGGATGGAATACTTTCTGCTGTGCATTGAAAAAGTGTGTAGAGTAGAAAAGGACATATACCAAAGTTCTTATTGTTTGTTTTTTGATTTGTTTTATTGGAATCTGTTATCTACTAGTGCGTACTATTATTTCAGGGTCTGTGTATTGCGGCAGGAACATCAGAGATCGCCCTTCATCCCATTCTCCCATCTGGCTCCATTTGCTCATCCCCTGCCGATCTGGTTCAACCTCTGCCCGGCCTGTATCCCACCACCTCAATGAGAAATATCAACCATCTTGTTCAACCTCTGTCCAGCCTGTATCTCACCAACTCAATGAGAAATATCAACCATCTTGTTCAACCTCTGTCCAGCCTGTATCTCACCATCTCAATGAGAAATATCAACCATCTTGTTCAACCTCTGTCCGGCCTGTATCCCACCAATGATTATTCATCAACAATCTTTCTCCTACCGTTGTCTTCATTGTGAAGTATTTTGACTTACTGAGTTATTTCTGAATTTTGTTTTTATTACCAGGAAATACCAGAGAATTTGTTGAATGCAGCACAAGGAAGTGTAAAGGCAGCCATTACAATTTTAGCTTAAACGTTACGAAATGGAAAAGGAGGGAATATGGTGTTGAAATAAATATCAGCCATGGTTGAGTGGTGGAGCAGAGTTGAGTTACCATACAAAGCGTGAAGTGTCCGGATGGGAAGATTTCTATGGCATGTTGATAAAATTTTGGTGAGGGTCAAAGTATATCTGGCAAAGTTCTTGTTATTTTTGCTAATTCTGTCATTTTAGAATCTTTTGTACAATAGTATGCACTATTCATTCAGTACCTATGTGTTGCTGGAGGAACATCAGTGATCGTCCTTGATCCCTTCTGCCACCTGGTTCCATCTGCTCATCTTGTTCAACCTCTGTCCAGTCTCCTCACACCCCCCAACCCTGCTTCAGTGATGTACATCAACCATCTGGGTCATCCTCAGTCCGCCTTGTATCCCACCTCCTCAATGTTATATATCAGCAAACTTTCTTCCAACCCTTGTCTTCATTGTGAAGTGTTCTTTTGTACCTTCGGCCTCGCTGAGTCATTTCCAGAATCGGTTATTGTTAGCTGGAATGCCGGAGGGTCATCAGGTCCCAGTTCTGTTGTGTATTGGTGTGGAGGTGCTAGTTTATGAACAGTGACGGGCTGACACACTGCAGCATTTTACTGGCATCAAAGAGTACTGGGAGAGTTGGTACTTGGGCTATAATCCTGTGATCAGCGTTCCAGCCATATGGAACTGTGGATGATTTAGCTTTGACATTGGATTGTGCTTCTACAGATGGGGCTGGATAGTCGCCTTTCTGCAATAAAGCAGAAATTTAGAGCAGCTGGACATTGGTTGTGGGGAAATCCGGGATTGTGAGATGGGTGGGGGACGATGTGTGAGACTCTCAGGGTTGTTAAATGACAGGTTCAGCTGTTTGACCCTGTGAGGTTGGGAAGTGGATATCACAGTTTTTGATCCAGGTAAAAAGGACGCAGGAATCGAGCTGCTTGGACTTTAGAGGTGTTGAGAGAGTATTCCTGGTCTGGGATCAGATGGGGTTTTTTTTCTGGAGTTCCTTTGGAAGCAAAGACTGCTACTGAGGAGAAGATGGGTTACCAGTCCATCCTCACAGGGAGAGGCTATGAGTAAATGTGTTGATCTGTGTTTACACCAATAGAAATAGACTCGTGAGTTTTGGTGTTCAAACTGTGTTTGGAAATTCCCCCCCACTCCCCCCCCCCCACTGTCACCTGTCTTTCACTCGGTGGAAATCAGGCAGAATCTCACGTTGCTGGAGATCTGCACTAAAAACTGTAAACGTTTGAAGTCATTCTGACAAAACATTATTAAACTGAATTGTAAAGATTGTTCCTCTCCCCCCAGGTGTTCCTTACCTGCTTAGAGTTTCTGGTAATTCCAGTTTCTTTTTATTACATTCACCCTGGACTGGTTTATATTTCCTGAAATGCACCTGTTTTAACCTGGGAATGGAAATGACTCATCTGTGATAGTAGAACATTAAAGAAAGCACAACTTTTCCCTGCGAATTATCCTGGTACCAATTTGTCTGTTATTCCAGGAAATGTGTTCAGTGCAGTTATTGCTAAGAAGGTTTACAAGAATAATCACAGGAATAATTGGCTTTATGTATGAGGAGCATTTGATGGTTCTGGACCTGTGCTCAATGGAGTTCAGAGGGTCGATGGGGGTGGTGGGGTGGGGGAGTGTGGTTAAGTAAACCTACCGAATGCTGAAAAGCCTGGATACAGTGGTCATGGGGAGGATGTTTCCATCAGACGGAGTGTCTGTAATCTTACAGCACAATCTCAGAATAAAAATGCTTCTGTTTAAAATTGAGATGAGAACAAAAATGGCCAAAAGCTGTCTGATCTGTAGAATCTGTTGCCGCAGAGGTAGGTTGATGGTGTCATTGAGTGTATTTATGACATAGATTACATATTCATGATTGCTAAGTCACTTCAGGGTTGCAGGAGGAAGGCAGGAATATGGTGTTGGAATCAATCTCAGACATGTTTGAGTGGTGGGGAAGACCAGATGGATCGAATCACCTAATTCTGTTCCTGTGTCTTATGTCTTACCAGGACTGTATGATGGCTCCTTCTTATCCCATATCGTTCTGTGATGTGTGAGGGTCAATAAAAGGTTGTTCACTGAGATCATTACATCTGCCTTCAAAGTTTAAATGTTTTTAGTAACATTTAGTAGAAAAGTTTGGTCCTCCTTTTTATTGATAATGTACTTCATTATCTTTCATGTTAAAGTTAGACCTGCGGTGAGAGATTTATTGGAAGAAAAACCCAACTGGAAGCAAACCACAGCTGAAGACGAGGGGACAGCAACAAGTGTACCAGCCCGGGGATTGAGAGAATGAACTGGAAAGGACCCATCTGACTCGGAGATACCAGGATTTAGTTAGGATAAAGTTTGGTGAGTCTCATTTACTCAAATACTGGTCCTTTAGACATTACATACCTGTACAAAGGAAGGTAGGAAATAGTTGGAGTGAGACTGAATGTGCCCAGAAGTAACAGTTATGCCTCTGTCAGACCCAGTTCCAATCACTCCAGGTCGGGTAATATGCTTCGAGCAGCACAGTCGTTTAAAACCAGTCCCTCTCACTCACAGTGTTTACTCAGTTCTAGATCTTGCATCTGCTGAAGTAACTTTTGGTCAGTTCTGAGTGGGGAGAGGGAAAGAGAGGAGAGAGTTTATACTGACTGTCTTTCAAAAAGAGCAATTGTTTGAACTTGCTGCAAACTCTCTACCCATACCCTATACTTTCTCAATTAAATTATTGACCTAGATGACGAGTAGCAATGGGCATAACCCCAGGGAACGTCACTAAGTTCGGGACTCGAGTTCATGAAACAGCCTCTCACCCTCTGCCTCCTACCAATCATCTGTTTGCAGACCCTGGGGCTCTGTAACAAACTCAATGTTAACAGGAAGATTAGTCAGTAATTAAGATGAAGACAGAATTGTGGCCTCCTGAAAGGACACGTGAGCTGAGCTGTCTGATTCAATGGACCAGATCCACCCTCGTTGACAACGTAATTTACCCCTTTCCCAACCACCCATGTCATGTTACGTCCGATCACCCACAGTACCCCAACCACCCTCCATCCCCCCAGTGGCCCCACACCCTTCTGACCATTCAGCCCACACCGACACATAGAGAGGTCCCCTTCACCCACGTCCACCCTCCCAGCTTGGGGAATCAGAGCAAACTGATCCCACAATCTCGACTCAGTGCAAAACTAAAACCAGGGATGCAAGACTGGAGAGCCCGGAGCCTCCAGCTGTCCGGCTCGGTCCCGGCCCTTTCCCACTGCAACCAGCCCTTGATTTACACAAACCTGAGATCAACACCTTTCTCACGTCATCTGAACAGGAAACACCCCGGCATTAGCTGCGGTTGACATCGTCCTGCGAATTGCAGTAGGTCTCCTTATGCGGTCAAACTCCCCGCTGTCCGAAATGGGGACCGGAACCGTACATGGTGGAACTCCCCGCTGTCCGAAATGGAGACCCGAACACGACATGGTCAAACTCCCCGCTATCTGAAATGGAGACCAGAACCGTACACGGTCAAACGCCCGGCTTGGAAACGTAATCGCATGGTGGATTTGTTCGGTGACATGTGAACATACGTGATTAACGACCCTGCAACTGCGGACTGAATAAATATTTAGTCTAACAATTCTAATCAGACACACTATCTCCTCGCCTTTCTCTCTCTCCCCTGGCTACTTACCACCTCTCCCTCACCACTCCCTCCTCCCAGTCCCCCTTCATCATCCAGCCCTCTACCCCAGCCCTTACTTTTTCTCCCTCTCGCCCTCACCGTCTCGCCTCTCCCTCACCCCTTCCTTATCATCGCCCCTCTCTATCACCCTTTCCTCGCTTTCTGCTCTCACCACTGTCTCTACTCCTCTATTAACAAATCGTACTCTTCTCTCGTCTCTCTTCATCTCTTCACTCTCTCATGCCTGTTTTAATTTCTCTCACACTCTCTCCCCTCTGTCCATCTGTTTCTCTTACTCTTCCATTCTCTCTCCTATCCCACAATCCCTGTCTCTACCCCTATCACTTGTCATCCCACTCCCAATCTCAGTCACCCTCTGTCTTCCCCTCTCCATCTCCTTCTCTCTCATGCACCCTCTCAACTCATTCAAACTCGTCTTTCTCACCTCTGCCTGTCTGTAACCTCCTCCATTTTTAACCCTCTCCCTCGCTATCTCTTTCCCAATGTCCTACCCTCTCCCCCTCGCTCTCCCAAGCAATCTCCCTGTTGGCATCCGTATCCCACACTGTCTTCTCCTCTCTCTCACCCTCTAAATGCACCGCTCGTCCTAAGCGTTCCCCCTCTTCGCTCTCTCTCACTCTTTCTCAACACACCCCTGTTCCCCTCTCCCTTCCTCCCTCTCTCTCTCTCTCTCTCTCTCCTTCCCTCCCGTCACACCCCGCGCTCTCCACCTCATCCCATACTATACATACATCAACAATACTGAAATGGCAAGTGCCGTTTGTAACTGGGATATTTCTGGGTTCCAGATCCTCGTTAATGGTCTTTGTATATGAGGATCAGCAGCATCCTGGGGTCCGAGTCCATAAGGCACTCAGAGCAGTTACGCAGGTTGACTCTGTGGTTAAGAAGACATACAACGCATTAGCTTTCATCAGTCATGGGATTCAGTTTAAGAGCCGAGAGGCAATGTTGCAGCCATATAGGACCCTGGCCAGACCCCACTTGGAGTACTGTTTTCAATTCTGGTCGCCTCACTACAGGAAGGATGTGGAAACCCTAGAAATGGTGCAGAGGAGATTTACAAAGATGTTACCTGGATTGGAGAGCAGGCCTTATGAGAATTGGTTGAGTGAACTCCGCCTTTTCTCCTTGGAGCGACCGAGGAGGAGAGGTGAACTGATAGAGGGATACAAGATAATGAGAGGCATTGATCGAGTGGATAGTTAGAGGCTTTTTCGCAGGGCTGAAATGGCTAGCACGAGAGGGCATAGTTTTAAGGAGCTTGTAAGTGGGTACAGAGGAGATGTCGGGGTAGTTTTTTTTACGAAAATGGTGTGCGTGGAATGGGCTGTCGATGGCGCTGATGGAGGTGGAAACGATAGGGTCTTTTTAATATACTCCTGCATGGCCAGATCCGTAGAACCAAAGAACACTACAACACAGAAACAGGCCTTTTGGCCTTTCTTGGCTGTGCCGAATCATTTTTCTGCCTAGTCCCACTCACCTGCACCTGGACCTTATCCCTCCATACCCCTCACATCCATATACCTGTCCCAAGTTTTTCTTAAATGTTAAAAGTGAACCTGCATTCACCACTTCATCTGGCAGCTCATTCCACACTCCCAGCAGTCTCTGTGTGAAGAGCCCCCCCCCCCCCCCTCCCCGCCATGTTCCCTTTAAACTTCTCTGTTTTTTTTTCTCCCCTAGCCTCAGTGGAAAAAGCCTGCTTGCATTCACTCTATCTATACCCACCATAATTTTATACTTTTATACTCCTCTATCAAATCAACCCTCATTCTCCTACGCTCCAGGGAATAAAATCCTAACCTATTCAATCTTTCTCTGTAACTCAGTTTCTCAAGTCCCGGCAACATCCTTGTAAAAGTTCTCTGCACTCTTTCAACCTTATAGTATCCTTCCTGTAATTAGGTCACCAAAACTGCACACAATACTCCAAATTCGGTCTCAGCAATGTCGTATACAACCTCACCATTACATTCCAACTCTTATACTCAATACTTTGATTCATAAAGGCCAATGTACCAGAAGCTCTCTTTACAACCCTATCTACTTGTGACGCAACTTTTAGGGAATTATGAATCTATACTTTCAGATCCCTCTGTTCTACTGCACTCCTCAGTGTCCTACCATTTACCTTGTATGTTTTACCTTGTTTGACCTTCCGAAGTGCAATACCTCACACGTGTCCGCATTAAACTCCATCTGCCATTTTTGCAGCCCATTCCTGCAACCCTCTGCAATCTTTGAAAACCTTCCTCACTGTCAACTACACCTCCAATCCTTGTATCATCAGCAAATTTGCTGATCCAATTTGCCACATTATCATCCAGATCATTGATATGGATGGAAAAGAACAATGGACCCAGCATTGATCCCTGTGGCACACCACTAGTCACAGGCCTCAATTCAGCGTATCAATCCTCCACTACCACTCTCTGACTTCTTCCATTGCGCCAATGTCTAATCCGATATACTATCTCTCCATGAAAACCTAGCAAATGAATCTTCCTAACTAACCTCCCATGTGGGATCTTGTCAAAAGCCTTAATGAAGTCCATGTAGACAACATCCACTGCCTTCCCTTCATCCACTTTCCTGGTAACTCCCTCAAAAAACGCTAATAGATTGGTTAAACATGACCTACCATGCACAAAGCCATGCTGACTTTTTCTAATAAGTCCCTGTCTATCCAAATACTTGTAGACCCTATCTCTTAGTACTCCTTCCAATAATGTACCTACTACTGATGTCAAACTTACCGGCCTATAATTTCCCGGCTTAATTTTTGACCCACTTTTAAACAATGGAACTACAAGAGCACCTCCGGCACCTGACCCGTGGATATCGACATTATAAATATTTCTGCCAGGGCCCCTACAAATTCAACACCAGTCTCCTTCAAAGTCCGAGTGAATACCCTGTCAGGTCCAGGGGATTTATCTACTCTGATTTACCTCAAGAAAGCAAGCACCTCCTCCTCTTCAATCTGTATGTTCCATGACCTCCCGACTTGTTTGCCTTGTTTCCATAGACTCCATTCCAGTTTCCTTAATAAATACAGATGCAAAAAAAAACCATTTAATATTTCTCCCATTTCTTTTGGTTCCATACATAGCCGACGACTCTGATCTTCAGGAGACCAATTTTATCCCTTATTATCCCTTTGCTCTTAACATACCTGTAGAAGCTCTTAGGATTATCCTTCACCCTGACTGCCAAAGCAACCTCATGTCTTCTTTTAACCCTCCTGATTTCTTTCTTAAGTATTTTCTTTCTCTTTTTATACTCCTCAAGCATCTTATTTCCTCCCTGTTGCATGTAAATGTTATACATATATCTCTTCTCCTTTATCAGAGTTCCAATATCCCTCGAGAACCAAGGTTCCTTATAGTTGTTCGTTTTGCCTTTAACCCTAACAGGAACAAAAAAAAAAAATCTGCACTCTCAAAATTTCTCCTTTGAAGGCCTCCCAATTACCAATCACATTCGTGCCAGAGAATAACTTGTTCCAATCTACGCGTTTTAGAGCCTTTCTCATTTCTTCAAATTTGGCTCTTTTTCCGGTTTATAACTTCATCCCGAGGACCAGATTTATCTTTATCCATGATCAAGTTGAAACTAATGACGTTATGAACAATGGAAACAAAGTGTTCCCCTACACACACTTCCGTCACCTGCCCTAACTCACTTCCTAATAGGAGATCTAATATTACATCCTGCCTAGTTGGTATATCTATATATTGATTTAGAAAACTTTGCTGAACACATTTCACAAACTCTAACCCATCTAGACCTTTAACAGTATGGAAGTCCCAATCAATGTGTGGGGCTCCCACACATTTTAGACATCCTCTTTTAGACATCCTGATTTACTTATGTGTTCTCTTGCATTTCTTATGCTCCATAAGAAACTGCCTGCCTATCCCTGTTATGCAACTCCATTCATTTTGTGCTTCACCAGGGTCTCAATATCTCTTGAAATCCATGTTTCCCCTATAGTTTCTATCTTTACCTTTTATTCTGACAAGCACATACCCGCTTTGTACTTTCAAGATTTTACTTTGAAGGTCTCCCATTTACCAAGCACACCTTTGCCATAAAGCAGCCTGTCCCAGTCCACAGTTGCCAGGTCCTAGTGTCATTATTCCAGGTGTTGATCCATGTCCTGAACACATCCACCTTTCCTACGCTGCTCCTTGTACTGTAATATTCAGGGCTCAGCATATTCACTGCACCATGCTCAACGTTTTTATTCCTGACTTTGTCTGAGGACTGAACAATAACTGTCTGCACAACCTGTCCACTCTCCTTTCTGTTATTCAGACTCCCATTCCCCCTGCAACTTTAGTTTACCCCCACCTACCCCAACTCCCAGCATGCAGCTCTATCACCCCTTTGGCTTTCCTCTCCCAGATCAATAAAAAGGAGGTGCATACCAGGTACAGGCAGATAGGAATAAATGGGGCACTTATGAACTACATGAAATTCAAGTGAACGCTGATGAAAGAAATAAAAGAAGGCATGAGGTTGCCCCAGCAGACAAGGTGAAGGAGAATCCTCAGGGATTGTGCAGATATGTTCAGAGCAAAAAGATTGCAAGGGAAAAATTAATCCTCTGGAAGATCAGAATGGTAATCCATATGAGGAGACAAAATAGATGTGGGAGAGTTTTTCCGCATCCGTATTTACACAGGAGATGGCCAAAGAGTCTCTGGAAGTGAGGCAAAGCAGCATCAACTTCATGGACCCTGTACAGATTACAGAGGTGGAGGCGTTTGCTGTCTTAAGGCAAATTTGTGTGGATCCATCCCCAGGGCCTGACAAGTTGTTCCCTGTGACCCTGCGGATGACAAGTGCAGAAATTGTAGCGGCCCAAGCACAGATATTTAAATCATCCTTAGTGACAGGTGAGTGACTGGAGGATTGGAGGGCAGCCAATGTTGTTCTGCTGTTCAAGGAAGACTCTAAAAATAATCTATCAAATTGTACATTGGTGAGTCTGAGATTAGTACTGGGAAAGTTATAGGAAGGTATATGCAGGAACCGGATAAAAGTATTTGGATAGATGTGGACTGATTAAAGATAGACAGCATGGCTTTGTGCATGGTAGGTCATGTCTAGCCAATCTTATAGAGTCTCTCGAGGAAGTTATCAGGGAAGTGGATGAAGGCAAGGCAGTAGATGTTGTCCACATGGACGTTAGGAAGGCACTTTACAAAGTCTCATATGGAAGGTTGATCAAGAAGGTTCGGTCACTCAGCATTCAAGACGAGATAGTAAATTGGATGAGACACTGTCTTTGGGAGAAGTCAGAGTGTGGTAGCTCATGGTTGCCTCTCTGACCAGAGGCCCGTGACTAGTGGTGAGCCATAGGGATCAGTGCTGGATCTGATGTTGTTTGTCATCTATATCAAGAATCTGGATAATGGTGTGTTAAACCGGATCAGCAGATTTGTAGATGACACCAAGACTGGTGGTGTAGTGGTCAGTGAGGAAGACTAACATGGCTTGCAGTGCGATCTGGACCCGCTGGGAAAATGGTTTGAAAAATGGAAAAAGGTATTTAATGCAGACAAGTGTGAGGTGTTGCACTTTGGTATGATCTACCAATGCAGGTCTCTCACAGTGACTGGTCAGGCACGGAGGAGTTTTGTAGAAGAAAGGGACCTGGGAATACAAGTTTTTAATTCACTGAAACTGGTATCATAGTTAGATAGTGATGGGAAAAAAATCAGCCCATTGGCCTTCATGAACCAAAGTACTGAAAACAAAAAATGGATGTTATGTTGACTTGTAGAAGGCAATGGTGAGGCCTAATTTGGAGTACTGTGTGCAGTTTTCTTCACGTACCTACATGAAAGATGTAAAAGAGGTTGAAAGAGTTCAGAGAAAATTCACAAGGATGTTGCCAGGTCTAGAAGACATGGGTTATTAGGAAAGATTGAACAGGGCAGGACTTTATTCCTTGGAATGTAGAAAAATTGAGAGAAGATTTGAAGGAGGTGTACCAAAATTAGGAGGGCTATACATGGGGTAAATGGAAGCTTTTTCATTTTTTCAAAAATGGCTTTTCCCACTGAGATTGGGTGGAACGAGAACCAGAGGCCATGGATAAAGGGTGAAAGGTGAAACATTAAGGTCAACATCAGGGGATACTTCTTTAAACAGACGATCATCCAGGTGTGGAATGAGCAGACAACCTAACTGGTGCATGCGAGCTCAATTTCAACATATAAGAGGATTGTATAGGTACCTGGATGGTAGGGGTATGGGAATAGACATCTTAAATAGATCAACACTAACTAGATGGAACAAAGGGCCTGTTCTTGTGTTGTACCTTTCTATGATTCTGTCACAAGAACATGAAATAATACTATTATTCATTTAATTCATTTTATCAGCTGAGCGGACCAACCATTCATCCGGGCAGGAAATCTTCAGATGGCTGTAAAACTGCTGGAACTTTAAATTGACAGCAGGTAAAAGAAAATCCCAGCTGCATGTCAAAAAAGTCTAATTCCGGGAGAGTGTTTCAGTTACTGTGGCGCCAGGAACCCATGCAGCTCAGTGAGAAATGGGGATAATACCCATGGGGAGAGTCAAACTGAGCCACGTCACGAATTGGAGATGGCAGAAATGCCCCATTCTTATGGAGACAGGAAGGACATCAGACAGTTTGATGGTCATTCCAGATACCAGCAGTATGCCCAGTCAGGAGACGATTTCTCTGTCCAACTTGGGTTGATCCTCATTGTAACAGTGTGATGTCAGATCACACCTTGGCAACTAAAGTGATCTCATCTGAAATGTTGTACTACACCCATTGATGGATTTTGTAAATCTTTTTACAGGTTAAAAACGAGAAGGAATTTGTCTTCAGGAATCTCAAACACGGCACGCCAATTTTGCTGTCTCTATCTAGATATTTATAATGTGGAGTCGACCGTCCATCCTGCTCAGACTGTGGGGAGGGATCCACTAGGTCATCTGACAAACTGTCAAGCCGGTCATTTTCCACAGGAGAAAGGCCGTTCGCCTGCTCAGACATTGGGAATGGATTCACTCGGTCACCTCAATTGAAGTTACATCAGCAAATTCACACTGGGCAAGAACGTTCACCTGTTCTTTGTGAGAGAGGAGATTCAGTCGGTCATCCCACCTGTGGACACAACAGTCAGTTTCCATTGGGCAGAGGCAGGTCATCTGCTGAATTTGTGGGGAGGGATTTACTCGGTCATCTCACATAATGGCTCTCCAGAGAGTTCACTCTGGAGAGCAGCCGTTCACCTGCTCGGACTGTGGGAAGGGATTCACTAAATTAACTCCCCTACTGAGACATCAGTCAACTCACGCTGTCGAGCGGACATTCACCTGCTTAGACTGTGGGAAAGGATTCACTCGGTCATCCACCCTACTGAGTCATCAGCGAGTTCACACTGGGGAGAAGCCATTCACCTGCTCGGACTGCGGGAAAACATTCACTCAGTCATCCAACCTACAGAGTCATCAGCGAGTTCACACTGGGGAGAAGCCGTTCACCTGCTCAGAATGTGGAAAGGGATTCAGACAGATATCTCACCTACTGAGTCATCAGCTAGTTCACACTGGGGAGAAGCCGTTCACCTGCTCAGAATGTGGGAAGGGATTCACTCACTCATCCCATCTTCAGGGACACCGGCGAGTTCACACTGGGGAGAGGCCATTCACCTGCTCGGACTGTGGGAAGGGATTCACACAGTCATCCAGCCTTCAGAGTCATCTGCGAATTCACACTGGGGAAAGGCCGTTCACCTGCTCAGAATGTGGGAAGGGATTCACTCACTCATCCCATCTACAGAGACACCAGCGAGTTCACACTGGAGAGAGGCCATTCACCTGCTCGGACTGTGGGAAGGGATTCACACAGTCATCTAGCCTTCAGAGTCATCTGCGAGTTCACACTGGAGAGAGGCCGTTCGCCTGCTCAGAATGTGGGAAGCGATTCACTCGTTCAACCTACCTACTGAGTCATCAGCGAGTTCACACTGAGGAGAGGCCATTCACCTGTTCCGAATGTGGGAAGGGATTCACTCAGTCATCCCACCTACAGAGTCATCAACGAGTTCACACTGGGGATAAGCCGTTCACCTGCTCAGAATGTGGGAAGAGATTCACTCATTCATCCGACCTACTGAGTCATCAGCGAGTTCACACTGGGGAGAGGCCATTCACCTGCTCGGACTGCGGGAGGAGATTCACTCAGTCATCCAACCTACAGAGTCATCAGCGAGTTCACACTGGGGAGAAGCCGTTCACCTGCTCAGAATGTGGGAAGAGATTCACTCGTTCATCCGACCTACTGAGTCATCAGCGAGTTCACACTGGGGAGAGGCCGTTCACCTGCTCAGAATGTGGGAAGAGATTCACTCGTTCATCCTACCTACTGAGTCATCAGCGAGTTCACACTGGGGAGAGGCCGTTCACCTGCTCAGAATGTGGGAAGAGATTCACTCGTTCATCCTACCTACTGAGTCATCAGCGAGTTCACACTGGGGATAAGCCGTTCACCTGCTCAGTCTGTGGGAAGAGATTCACTCAGTCATCCCACCTACAGAGTCATCAGCGAGTTCACACTGGGGATAAGCCGTTCACCTGCTCCGTCTGTGGGAAGAGATTCACTCTGTCATCCAACTTACTGGTACATCATCGAGCTCACACTGGTGAGAAGCCGTTCACCTGCTCAGAATGTGGGAAGAGATTCACTCTGTCATGCAACCTACAGACTCACCAGCGAGTTCGCACTGGGGAAAGGCCGTTCACCTGCTCAGTCTGTGGGAAGGGATTCACTCGGTTATCCCACCTACAGAGTCATCAGCAAGTTCACACTGGGGATAAGCCGTTCATCTGCTCGGTCTGTGGGAAGGGATTTACTCACTCATCCACCCGACTGAGTCATCAGCGAGTTCATACTGGGGAGAAGCCGTTCATCTGCTCAGTCTGTGGAAAGAGATTCACTAAGTCATCCAACTTACTGGTTCATCATCGAGCTCACACTGATGAGAAGCCATTCAACTGCTCAGAATGTGGGAAGGGGTTCACTCAGTCATCCAGCCTTCAGAGTCATCTGCAAGTTCACACTGGAGAGCCGTTCAGCTGCTAAGAATGTGGGAAAGGATTCATTCAGTCATCCCAACTACTGGCACAACAGTCAGTTCACACTAGGGAGTGGTCGTTGTTATGAATCCCTAGGTTTCGTTTGCTGTGGACTGTTATTTTATAAGAGAGAGAGAGAGAGAGTCTGACTTGCAACTTGTTTAAGTCGTTCGCAGCTAGTTTAGTATTAACCGAGGACACAGACACTCAGAGTCAGGCAGAAACGAAGGAGTGGAAATGGAACAGTCGACAGAAAGGAACTAGTAGCCAAGGGTCACTATTTGTGACTTTCCTATGCCCACAAGGGTGGGTTAATTATCGATTCGGCATAAAGTACATCGAATGTGTGGTGGTCATCTCGTTTGAGCCATGAGAGTGGATCTGATTTGGGGTATCCTGTGAAGACCACTGATGCGTTACCCCTTGTCTGGGTGTGGTGTGGTAATACACTTGAAGACAATACGCCTTGTGACAAGTCACTTTCGGTAATCATTTGTATGTGGATTTGGAACGACGGTTAAAATCTACAGCGACTGTTCTCTCGTTTTACCACCGTGGAACCTATGGAATTCGACATAATTGCCTTCTCTCGACATTTAACCTGGATTACAAATATCTCTTTCATCACCTATTCCATGAATGAACTGAACTTTCATACAATACCAAGCCTCGATTCCCTTAATCTCAATAGTTTGGGAGTTAAATTTATACACACATATACACATTACCCTGTTAACTTTTGTTTATCTTGCTCAAGTTTCTATATAATAAGTAGATACTAATAAAGAGAGTGGTTTTTACATTAGAAACAGACTCCAGTTTGAACTCTATTGCCGCTTGTTTGTTTCTAAAGTGATATGGTTCGTAATAAAATTGGGGCCTGCATCCGAAATATGTACTCATTTGGGGCGTATTGATTGATTTATTATCGATTTCATTGGGGAAATCCCATTTGATTTATTTGTGTGTGGAAAATCAGCAGCGGATGCTGATAGGATTGTGGAAGCGCCAATCTCTGAGGCATTAGATGACGCCAGAAGTATTGAGTTGTTGAGTATTGCTAGAAGGTTAAAACTTGCTAAGGTGAAATCGACAATGAGGAGGGCACAGATGCAGAGGATAATAGCTGAACATTATGTATCTGAGGGAGTGTTTAAAGTGGAGGAGTTGGAGGTGTTTCCTAAAAGTAAACCTCGTGAGCTTTAGCTCCCGTAGAAGTTAGAAAATCTAAAGATTTAAGCTACGGTAAGGTAAAGGCAATTTGAGGCCAGAGAGGCAGAAAAACAGAACGAGGAAGCAGAAAGACAGAGGCTGCTCGAGCTGGAAAGGATAGAAAGATTGCAGGAAAGGTATTCTGGTGATAAGTTTGAGGCCAGTCGGAAAGTTAAATTGGTACCTGCGTTTGACGAGGCAGAGGTTGATAAATACTTTCAGCGTTTTGGGAAGGTTGCTCAGAGTTTAAAGTGGCCAAACGAGGGTTGGCCTATTCTCATTTCATTCATTTTTCAATCTTTTTATAGATTTTCCAATAAAAAATACAAATCAGCGGAGGTTTTAGCAAACAGATTATACGAAAGACGTATAAACGGCAAATAAGTATATATTGAGAAAATCAGATAAGTAGTTTTTTTACCGTGTCATGTAACACCATTGTCCTGAAAAACGTTGTCTCATTTTTACTATGTACTGTGCCAGCAGTTATGGTCGAAATGACAATATTAGTGATTAGACTTGACTTGAAGTAGAATGTTATGCTGTTATAAATATAATCAAGAAACCACAACTCCTCTTAACAAATCAAAAAATAAAATGGCCTATTCTCTTACAAAGTGTGATTAAGGGGAAGGCTCAGCAAGCCTATTCTGCTTTGACAGTTGATGAATTAGCTGATTATGACATAGTGAAACAGGCTGTGCTCAAAGCTTACGAGTTGGTTTCAGAAGCATACAGGCAGAAGTTTAGAAATTTGAGGAAATCTATCAACCAGACTTTTATGGAATTTGCTTATGAGAAGTTTATGTGTATTACCCACTGGTGCACATGTAAAAATGTGAATGATGATTTTAACAGCTTGAAAGAGTTGGCTTTAATTGAAGAATTCAAAAGTTGCATCCTTGATGACATAAAGACGTATTTAGATGAAAAGGATGCTGCCACTTTGCAGGAGTCAGCTAGATTAGCAGATGAGTTTGCTTTAACTCATAAGGTTAAGTTTATCCCAAATAAGAGTTTCCAAAAGAGTAGCAGGGATAACCAGGGTAATCCAGAAATTAAAGCTGGGACTAGTGACAAAAGTAAAGATGAAGGGAAACAGTTGAAGGAGAAATATTCTGGTCTTACTTGTTACTATTCTAAGAAAGCTGCTCATATGATGGTTAATTGTTCCGTCCTGAAGAAGAAAAAGGAATAGGAGGCAGTCCCAAATGCCCGTGGTCAGTATGTTGAAGCACCTATAAACCCACAGGGTTCTGAACATTCTGTTTGAGGCTCAGTTAAGGTCTGAGAGGTCTGACCGAGTTAAGAAGGGATTCGATCATTTTATGTCAGCTGGGTTTGTATTAGTAAAGGAAGGGTCAACCCCGGTACCAGTGAAAATTCTTCGAGATACTGAGGCTTCACAGTATCGTTTGGGTGGATGCTGCTTGATGTGTCCCCTGTTACAAATCAGTACCCCGAAATAGCAGACAGTACACAATATGTGATTAAACGATTGAGCTTTATAATTCTTACTTTGACCAAGGCATTAGTAAAGAAAATTGTTTTAAAAAAGAAAAAGGGCCCACTCTCTCCATTTGAATCCTCTTCTCGTCTCGGCAAAAGACCGCTGTAATATCTCTTCCAGACTCAAAAGAAAGAATACTTCTGTCATTGGATAGCCCCGCACTCCAAAACCCTGTTATCTCTGGTCGTAACCTAAACATTGCTGCTCCAGAGAAACCATTACCTCAGCAGTGAAACATTACAGAGAGGCCGTTACATGAGCAGTGAATCCTGTGACACACTGCCGGGTTCACACTGGGGTTAAAGCTTCAGTAAGCTGCGTGCTGGATATTTGTCCATCACCATTGCTGAATGCAATTTCGAGAGTGTCTGTCGGTGCTGACCTCTGCAATTATTGCTGCTGCTCACCACACCCAGTTCTGCACCCTGGTCACTGGGCATGGGAGGAGTTTCTTCTGCTGCACATTCACCTTTAATGGGACTGGAGTTTAATATTCTGGATCTGTGACAAATAAGTCAGTTTGTTTCAAACTCTGGATTTGGTACTTAGTGAATTTATAGCACAGCTATTGTACTCAGGCCTGCTGGACCCGTCTAGTGATTCTGTTCCACGACAGTCCTTATAAATCCTCCCCTGTTGTTCTTCTGTCACTCTCCCTGTGGTGACGGGTTCCAGTCACCATTCCGTGGGTGAAATTCCCTTGAATTTGCTGCAGACTGAACAAGTCGAGCTGACTGCAGTTCTGTCTGAGATATTGCTCGCCCCTCAAATCTCCGGGCCGAGTAAGAATGACACAGGGAGTTAACCTCCTTATTCAGGGCTCATTTGCACATTCTGGGTCATTTTCTCTGCTTCTGAAAGGTTGCCAGAGAACACCACTGTCCTAAAGACTGAAATCGGAATGGGAACCCTCAGTTTGGATGTTCAACAGAGCAGGGTCAGAAACCAGAGGTAGGTCCGCACAGGGCAGAGTTTGAGGCTCTGGACGATGGTCGGGATAAGAATGTGATGAGGAGAAGGGAATCAGTAGCAGGGCGTGGCAACGAATGACAGAATAGCAACATTTGGAAGCAGATGGACAGAGAAAATCTTTTGTTTGTCTGACTGATGACAGAAACAATGCCTGTGGTGAGGTGCCCCATTGTCTGGAAGCACATGTATGTGTTGAGAATGGTGATATCTATTGAGGGAGTTGTTCCTGCTTGGTAATCCTATAATATTATATCCGTGTGGATATTTCAGATTATCCTATCTGTAATAATGTATTGATTGTCATATAAAATGTGAGATTCTGTCCCTAACTGGATCAGGCTTGAATTTATGTTGCCATACTGAAGTTATAGTGGTCATTTATAAGTTGGTGTTTTAAAGCAAGATTGTGGTGAATGATATTTGCCACTTAAATGTAACTGCATAAGTAATCAGATTGAATTAAACTGCTGCAGGGTCCTGGGATATGTTGGACTGCGGCTGGTTTCTCTTGGCATTTTCTGCATTGATTGCCTTTTTTTTTTACCGTATTTCTTTTATTTTCTTTTTGTTAACCAGCTTGTCCTGTATTTCCGCATGAACCCCTCTGTTTCTGGGAAAAGGTCTCCAACACCCAGTCAGGTGCTCGATGCTTCCTTGTCAATATCTAGTCTGCCCCGATCGTTGGGATGTCTCGAATGGAGGGTCATACTCATTCCACTGGTTAATGTTTTCTTCCAGAGTGATGATTTATTTTTCTGAGTTGGCCTCTCATTTAAGTTTTCTGGTCTGTATTTCTATTCACGATTGCATATACACACATGGAGTGCTGAATCCTGTTCATTTTTGATGAAAATATATACTTCGAAGTTTCACCTGGCTGTTGTGTGATTGTTTCTCATGTGTGTTATTCCTCTTCCTCCTTCTGTCCGAGGTAGTGTTAATCTAAGCGGGTCTGACTGAAAATAGACTTTTCTAAAGTTGTCATTTCAGTTCTTATTTATCTTTGTGAATTTTACTGAATGAAATAGAACCAAGATATTTCCATTAAGAAAGTCAATATCGATATTGCTGAAAGTGTTTATTGCCTTTGTTGTATTTGTTAACTATTGAGCTCTGTTTGGCAGGTTACTTTTTCGGCCTTGAAATAAATTTTCTCAAAGCTTTTCCCTACGTCGCACTACTTTCTATTTTCATTGCTTGTTGATTTTTTTTGAAACGTGAGTATCAGGAGTCCCAAAGAAGGGTCTTGGCCCTAAATGTTGATTCCCATCCATAGATGCTGCCTGACATGCTGAGCTCCTCCAGCGCTTTGTGTGTAGTTCTCTAGATTCCTAGCATCTTCATCCTGTTTCCCAAATACTTATGTGTTTCTTGAAATAACAAGCCGGTTGAAGGCTGTGTGGCTCTGTTGTTAAAATATTAAATAAAATCAGTGGAAAGTGTAGAAGGTTTAGAAGGTGTAGAATCTTTGTGGGTAGAATTAAGGAACAACAAATGTGAAGAAAAAATCCCTGATGGGAATTGTATAGAGATCCTCAAACAGTAGTAAGTATGTGGTCCACAAATTAAAATGGGAGATAGAAAATGCGTGCCAAAAGGACAATGTTACAATAGACATGGGGAATTATCATGCAGGTGATTAGGAAAATTAGGATGGTGTTGGTCTCAAGAGGAGAAATTCCTAGAATGCCAACAAGATGCTTTTTCAGAGCTGCTCGTGCTTGAGCCCAGTTGGCGATCATATATTCTGTATTGGGTGTTGTAATGATCGGGAATTAATTAGGTCACTTGAGTTAAAGGAACTCTTATGGGCCAGTGATCTTAATATGATCAAATTCACCCTGACATTAGAGAAGGTGACATTAATGTTACCCTGACATTAAAGTCAGATGTGGAATTTGAGAGCAAGAGAGAAGAATTGGTCAAAATTGATTTGAAAAGAACACGGGAAGGGATGAAAACAGAGCAGCAATGCCTGGAATTTCTGGAAGAAATTAGGAAGGCACACGATATATACATCACAAAGAGGAAGTAGTATTCTAAAGGTGACAAAGCCGTGGCTGATAAGAGAAATCAAAGACAATATAAAAAACAAAGAGAGGGCATAGAGCAAGAATTACTCGGATGTTAGAGAATTGGGAAGATTTTAAAAACCAACAGAAAGCAACTAAAATAATTAAGAAGGAAAAGATGGAATACATAGGTGAACTAGGCAGTAATATTCAAGAGGATGCCAAAGTTTTCTTCAGGTACATGTACTGTAAAAAACAGTTAGAAGTGGATATGAAACCACTGGAAAATAATGCTGGAGAGGTAGTAATGGGGTGGAGGGTCAAAGGGATGGCAGATGAAATGAATAAGTATTGTACATCACTCTTATCCGTGGAAGACCTTGACAGGAATATGGAAGCCTCAGATGTCAGTGGTCAGAATGTGTGAAATTAAGTTACACGGGAGAAGGTTCTTGGGAAACACAAAGATCTGAAGGTAAATAGGTCACCTCGAACAGATGGGGTATCCCCCAGAGATCTGGAAGAGATGTCGAGACATTAGCAATGAGCTTTCAAGAATCGTTAAGAAAATTATATCATAAGTAGTTTTTTTTTCCTTCTTCACTCCCACTCTCCCAGTTTCACCTATCACCGACCACTTCTTCCATCCCTTTCACCCCAACACTTCTCCTTCTGACGTCTCATCTCTTTTTTTCCCAGTCCTAATGAAGTGTCTCACGCTGAAACATCGACTGTTTACTATTTCCCATTTATGCTGCCTGGCCTCCAAGATTCCTGCAGCAATTTGTGTTTGTGTTGCTTGCATTTCCAGCATCCTCAGATTTTCTCCTGCTTTTGATAAAAAAAACAAAAGTGGGGTCACGTAATGTTGCAATAACACAATTGGAAGTCAGAGGATTGGAAAGCTTTCACATAACCAACAGGAGACAACCAAAAATAGAACACAGGAGAGACAAGATGAAAAATTAAGGTAAGTGAGCAAATAATATCAAGTATCAAGAGCTGTTCATGTATATAAATAGTAAAAGAGAGCAGAGTTCATATTGTACTCTGGAAGATGATGCTGGCGAGTTAGTAATAGAGCAAAGAAATCGCGGCCGAATGTAATAAGTATTTTGTGTCAATCTTCACTGTGTCAGACACTCGCAGTATAAGACTATCAGACATAGGAGCAGAATTAGGCCATTCAGCCCTATCGAGTCTGCTCCGCCATTCCATCATGGCTGATCCCGGTTCTCACTCAACCCCACGCACCTGCCTCCTCGGCATATCCTGTAATGCCCTGACTGATCAGCAAACTTTTAACTTCTGCCTTAAATGTACCTACAGACTTGGCCCCCACCGCCGTCTGTGTCAAATAATTCCACAGATTCACTGCTATCTGACTAAATAAAATCCTCCTTAACTACTCTAAACGATCGCTCCTCAGTTTTGAGGCTGTGCCCTCTGTTATGTCTATCACCACGATACGAAAAGATCTTCTGGAAATTTTTGAAGAAGTTTCACGCAGGTTAGATTCAGGAGAATCGTTGGATGTTGTGTTCTTGGATTTTCAGAAGGCCTTTGAGAAGGTGCCACTCATGAGGCTGTTTAACCAGTTAATATTCAATGGCATGAGACCATAATATGTCGGAGTAGAATTAAACCATTTGTTACATCGAGTCTGCTTCGCTATTCCTTCATGGCTGATCCAATTTTCCTTTTAGCTCCAGACTTCTGTCTTCCACCCGCATCCACTCATGTCCTGAACAATCAGGAATCTGTCACACTGTGCATTAAATATACAGAAACACTTCGACTCCACAGATGACCGTAGTAAAGAACTCCACTGATTCACCACTCTCTGGCTGAAGGAATTCTTCCTCAATTCCTTCCTAAAAGGATTTCCTTCCGTAAAATCCTCTCCACACCCACTCTATCAAGGCCTTTCACTAGTCGATAGTTTTCAATGAGACCACTCCCAATGTTTCTGAATTTCAGAAAATACAAACCAAAAGCGATCAAGCATTCTTCAGATGGCACGCCATCCAATCCTGGAATCAGTGTCGTGAAACTAATTTGAACCATCTCTCCAGTCAAACACATCTATGATTAGGGGCCGAAAACAGCTCAGAACACTCCAGGTGAGGCCACACCAGTTCTTTATAAAGTTTCAGCATTATCTTCTTGCTTTTATATTCTGGTTCTCTGGAAATCCACGCTGACATTGCACGCCTTCTTCACCGCAGATTCAACCTGCAAATTTCCCTTTATGGACTGTCACACAGGACCTCCCAGGGCTCTTTGCGGCTGAGTTTCTGTTTGTATTTTCTCTCCATATAGAAAAGAATCAATGCTTTCATTTCTTCTACGAATTTGCATGACCAGAGACGGTAGAACCTTCCATCTGCCATTTCTTTACCCATTCTCCTCATCTATGTCGGGGTTTCTGTAACGTCTCTAATTACACAAAGCTCCCTGCCCATCCACCTGTCTTCATATCGTCTGCAAACATTGCAAAAAAAAAGATGAATTCCATCATTGAAATCATTGACATGAAACGTAAGAAGAATCGGTCCCAACATGGAGCCCTGTGGAACCCTACTCCTCACCGGTAATCATCATTTCGATTATTTGAAAGTTTACCCAGGTTCATGGAAACTTAGTCCGCTGTGTACGTTCACGTGCTGATTTAGCTCAGACAATAAAGGTACTTGTCAATAAATAAACTCCTTCTGTACCTAACTGATCATTATTGCTGATGGGTAATCCTCGTAACGCATTGTCTCAATTGTGAAAGCTACATCTGACCTCATCCGAAAGTCAGCACGTAGTAGCATTAAACAATTGGGCCTACACAGCAATATCGATGTCAATCTCCAGAACTCCATGATAATTTACACAAATAGAATGGCTTGAAAGTTCGCACAAATTGAGAAATAGGTGTGTCAGGTATGCTCGTGCCTTAGGGTTTAGCAGTCGGAGCTGAGAGCAAAAGGAAATAAAAACATGCACCAGCAATAATACCATTGGTAATAATTTACCTGTTTAAAACAGGATATAAAATTGCAGCATCATGCATCCCACAGCTATTCACCACTCACTTAGGTAATCGCAATATAATTACAGAAGAACAGAAAGTATGCCGTGAGTTTGTGAAAATATGTAAAGATAACTGATAATAGATTCTGTATTTCTAAATCAAGCCCGAATGAATATCTGAAAGCTTTCATGTTGTTATGTTGACTCCTAAAAATCATTCAATTCCGCCCCACACTAGAGAAACATGTAATTTGGACTGGACAACCACAGAACATTAAGCACAATGAAAGGTGCAATAGAGCGAGTAGAGCGGAAAGCTACGATACACTCGATGGATGGAAATGAAACAGATAAACACCTGAGATATCAAAATGCAAACGAATTGGATCATAGTGTGATAAATGGAAATAAATCACTTTACTGCTTAAGAAAATGCGCCAGGAGGAGCTCAATTGTGAAAATATTACAAAAGCAACACACAGTTCGGCCGCAAATACGTTGTATTTGTTTTTAGAAACAGATCTGGAAAATTGATAAAGAAAAATAAGAACTGAAATAAAAATTTTAGAAAACCCTATATACACACGAGCGCACTTACCTCGGACAGAGGCGGAAGAGGGATAACAGACGTAATAAGTTTACGCACTAGTCAGATGAAACTTCGAAAGATAACTTTTCATCAAGAAAGACAGGATTTAGCAATCAACGCGAGCATTAATCAACATTAAACTTCAATGAAAGTACAAGCTAGAAAAAAATAACAAAAGTATCACTTCGGAAGAAAGAGTTAACCAATGGAAGAACATGACCCTCTGTGGAGGATATCCCCACGATCTGAACAGAGTCGATGTCGACAAGGAAGCGTCGAAGATTTGGCTCAGAGTTGGAGTCCTTTTCCCAGGAACGGTGCAACTCAAGGTGGTGAACTCTGAACCAATATAAAATACAGAAGAACGACAAATTCAAGCCGACAATGTCACGAGAAAGCAGAAACAATCGACCGCAGCACAGGATCCTGCAGCAGATTAACTCAGTTTGATTACTGATACAGGTGAAATCAGGAGACAAGCATCATTCACCAATTTCTTGCTTTAAAATGCTAACTCATAAAAAGCAGCGTACGTTACTACAAATAGAACTTGATCCAACAACAACTTATAGCCATTCCAGGCACACACAACTTTTGTAAATCAAAATAAAAAACACCGGCAATGTGCTGACTTAAAAGAGAAAATTGAAACGCTATTGAAACTGATCGGGGTTTAAGACCATAAGACGAAACTGCAGGGTGAATTGTACCATGTTATCATCACTTATCCCGAAGGGTTCCTTTACCTTAAGTTCTACAATCAACTTCCGTTCATTGCACAACACCGAATCGAGAACAGCTGATCCCGCAGTGGGCTCAACCAGAGCTGATCGAAAAGCCATCTCGGAGGCATTCCAGAACGTATTTTCCATTCCAGAAATTCCCCCTGTTTGGATCTGGCACCAACCTCATTTTCCCAGTCTACCTGTATATTGAAATCGCTCATGATGATCGGAACATTGCCCGCTTGGCATGTATTTTCCATTCCAGAAATTCCCCATGTTTGGATCTGGCACCAACCTCATTTTCCCAATCTACCTGTATATTGAAATCGCTCATGATGATCGGAACATTGCCCGCTTGGCATGTATTTTCCATTCCAGAAATTCCCCATGTTTGGATCTGGCACCAACCTCATTTTCCCAATCTACCTGTCTATTGAAATCGCTCATGATGATCGGAACATTGCCCGCTTGGCATGTATTTTCCATTCCAGAAATTCCCCGTTTGGATCTGGCACCAACCTCATTTTCCCAATCTACCTGTATATTGAAATCGCTCACGATGATCGGAACATTGCCCGCTTGGCATGTATTTTCCATTCCAGAAATTCCTCCTGTTTGGATCTGGCACCAACCTCATTTTCCCAATCTACCTGTATATTGAAATCGCTCATGATGATCGGAACATTGCCCGCTTGGCATGTATTTTCTATCTCCCGTTGTCATTTGCAAACAACATCTTTACTCTGGTTTGGAGGTCTGTATATAACTCCCATCAGGGTCTGTTCTTTATTTTCGCAGTTTGTTAATTCCACCCACAATGATTCAACACCTTTCAACACCATGTCACCTATTTTTTATGATTTGATTTCATTTTGTTTTTACTAACAGAGCGACACCAACCCCTCGACCTATCTGCCTGTCCTCCAAATACAGTATTAATCTTGGGACGTTAAGCTCCCAGTTAAAATCTTCTCTCAGCCATTGTTCAGTGATGCCCGCAACTCCTTACTCGCCAATCTGTAGCTGTGCTACAAGTTCATCTCCCTTATTCCATATACTGTCCGCTTTCAAGTATAACACCTTTAGTCCTACATTCACCCTTTTCGTTTTTCTCCACCTTCTGCAATGCAACATCCTGTTGTCTGCAATTTTGCCCCATGGTCATCCACTCTTTGTTAAGAAGTCTCTCTACCCACTGGCTCTGTAAACCGACCAGTTCATCATCTGCACGGTCAATTCGTTTCCAATCCTCCGCCAGATTAGCTTAGACCCTCCCGAACAGACATTGTCTAGTATACATTGTCCAATAGTAATATTCACCACTGGTCTCATCCCAATGACTCCATGCATTAGTATTAAACAGTTAGACTTACACAGCAATAGACATGTAAATCTCGAGAAAGCCACAATACTAAACAACTCCAGAATAAGTGTCCTCGGCTCTGCACATACAGCAAGTTGTACCAGCTTGAGCTGAAAAAAAAAACGAAATAAAAATCAGAATGAAAGAGTTCATTATGCTTGAGATTGACGGGGTTGGTAATGCTGATTAACTCCCAGTGCATGAAAATTCTCTCAATGGTGTGTTTCTCAAACAACCTCTGGGTTGTCTACCCCGGTCTGAACAAGTCCAGCTCCTGACCTTCACATGAGGTTTAACTACTAAGCACGGCGGAACCATTTCTATTGACAGGATGAGGAGCAAAGGTGGCTCACCATGGTTTCCGACGGATGGGGCTTGTCAGCCGGGGTTGGCACACATCACGTAGATGGAAAATTCTGTTCTCAAACCTACGACAAAACCCAGTCCTGGGTACAGCCTCGGTAGCAAACTACGAGGAAAAGTCCGGAGCAACAACTCCACGGCAAAAGCGTGCTCTGTGTATTCTGTTGTAATGGCTTTCATATTGTCTTGCATATCAGGGAGACAACTCGGTCGTATCATCCACGGTCGACACTGGCCAATGGAGGGGGTCAATAATAATGCAAAACAGTAAATGAATAAATAAATAAACAAATAAATGAATAAATAAATAAATAAATAAATACATACATACATACGTAGACAGATAGATAGATAGATATAGGTAAATAGAAAATTAGACAGACTGAAAAATAGATAACTTGATAGATGAATACATCACATCAATATTACGGGAGCATGACTTTCAGAGTCATTGAAAGTGTGACCATGGTTGTGGAATCTGTTCAGTTTTGCGATGAGTGAAGTAATCCGCGTTGTTTCAGGTGTCTGATGGTCGGAGTGAAGAACTGTTCCTAAACCTGGTCTTGCGTCTCTTTCCGATGGCAGCCGAGATAAAAGAGAATCACCTGGAAGGTGGGCGCTCTTGTTTATGCCTTCTGATTCATTGTAACGTCACAGGTTGTAGATGTGTCGCTAGTTTCCTGTGTTTTCACCTGTCGGGTGTGTGGGCCTTTTCCTGTGATGGGATGGGAATGCATCCACTACCTTGTGCAGGTGTTTCCGTTCTGTGGCATTGGTGTTCCCATACCGGGCCGCCATGCAACCGGATCAATACTGCACTCCGTGCTGAGATTTATTGAGCACTCCAAGCCCAGATTAGCAAACCAATGGCAAACTCAAAATAAAGTTTCAACATGCTTTCATTCTCACAATCTGCCGGCGTGTTGGTTCCACCGCATTTAGGCGGGTCTGCCAAGGTCTGTCACGGGTCAGGTGTCTGAGAACTGGATGGTTGCTAATGTATTCTGTTACTTAAGAAAGATTCTGGGTCTCAGTCCCTGAGCACCACGTCAGAAGTGGGCACATTATTAGCAGATATTCTAAGGGTTCGAATATGTAAATATTTGGAGAGACAGGGTCTGATTAGGTCTGTGCGTGTTACCTTGTGCCTCACCAATCTTACAAAGTTTTTTGCGGAGGTTACAAGGAAAGTTGATGAAGGAATTTCAGTGGCTCATGTCCGCCTGGACTTTAGAAAAAGCCTTTGTCAATGTCGGGCCTGAGAGGTTGGTCCGGAGTGTTCCGTCATTTGTCACTGTGAATGCGGTAGTAAATTGGATGCAACATTGGCTGACAGCAAGGGTTCATTTCCTTGTATCCACGGACCCCTCGGTTAACCGTAGGGCTCCAGGCAATAAAAATATTGGAAACCCTGTCCTAGAGGCAGAATCCAGAGGGTGGTAGTAGGTAATGGCCCCTCTAACTGGAGGCCTGTAGTTACTGGTGTACCGCAGGTATTGCACTGGGTCCATTGTTGTGTGTCGTATAGATTAACGATCTGACTGACAGTCTGATAAATTCACACTGCAGATTTGCGAATGACACCAATACTGGATGAGTGGTAGACAGCGAGAATGGCTGATGGTCTTGAATACAGGTAAGTGTGTGGTGTATCACTTTGGGAGGACGGCTTACACTGTAAAAGGGAGGGCATTGAGTACTGCACTATAAAAGAGGGACCTGGGAAGATTAATCCACAATCCCTCGAAGGTGGCGTCGCAGGCAGATAGGGTTGTAAAGAGAACTAAAGGCACATCGGCCTTCAGACATCGAAGCGACGAGTACAGGGGCTGTGATTCTATGCTGAAGTTGTATAAGACGTTGGTAATGCCTAATATCGGGTATTGTATGTGTTCTGGTCACCAACCTGCATGAACGATATCAATAATCTTGACGGAGTGCATAGAAAAATTAGAAGGATGATGCGGGGACATGAGGAGGGGAGTTGGAGGGAAAGATTGAGTAGGTTAGGAAGAGGTTCGTATTCCTCCAAGCGTCGGAGTGAGAGGGAAGGTTTTTAAGAGATGTTCTAATTTATGAAGGTATAGATAGCGTAAGTACAAGCAGGCATTTTCCACTGAAGTTTGACTAGAGTAGTGAGCTACGGGTGAAAGGTGAAATATATCCGGGCAATATGCGGCGAGACATCTTCTTGAGACAGCGAAAGTGTGGAACGGGCTTCCAACGGAAATGGCGGATGCGGGACCGATTTCAACATTGAAGAGGAAATTGGATCCGACATGAATGGGAGGGTTATGGACGGCATGGTCCAGGTGCAGTGTCCACGGGACTAGGGAGAGGATCAGTTCGGCGCTGGAGGATGAGCAGAAGAGCCTGTTTCAGTGCCGTACTGCTCGATGACTCTGTGACCAAATGCCACTGGGGGATGTTCCCCAGCGGGGTAAGGGTACTCCCGTCAGGCTGGGTGTGGCGAGGCATCAATATGGGACGACTGACCATTTCTCTCAAAGTCTGCTGTAGGCAGAAATAATTACCGCATTTTTGTGCAATTCTAGTCAGTCTTAAGCAATGATTTGGCAAAACAACATATTATATTCCAAAAAGCAACTTGGATTTAACCTCTAAATTTGGCGACTCTTCATCTGGCCTTGAGAAAGCTCAGAAACTCCGGTGACTGAATCTATGAGCGACCGGCAGAATGGTGAAAGAACTCCATGCAATAAAAACAATAAAAACAATGGGAACCCCTGTCTTCGACGCAGAATCCAGAGAGTGGTGGGAGACGGTGGCCTCTCTAACTGGTCCTGTAGTTACTGGTGTACCACAGGTGTTGCACTGGGTCCATTGTTGTGTGTCTTATGTATCAGTGATCTAACTCATGAGATGATAAACTGAATCTGCAGATTTGAAAATGATACAAATATTGGATGAGCAGTAAACAGCAAGAGCAGCTAATGGTCTTGAATACAGGTAAATGTGTGGTGTATCAGTTTGGGGGGGGGGGGGTGGAGAGACAAACCGTGGTAGGACTTACGCAGTAAAAAGTAGGGCATTGAGTAGTGTGGTATAACAGAGAGACCTGGGAAGACCGATTCATAATTCCCTGAAAGTGGCTTCACAGGCAGATGGGGTCATAAAGAGAACTGCTGACACATTTGATTTCAAACATCAAAGTAATGTGTACAGGAGCTGTGATGCTGTGTTGAAGTTGTATAAGGCGTTGGCAATGTCCTATATCGAGTATTGAATGTGTGTTCTAGACACGTACTTGCATGGACGACATCAATGTGCATAGAGAAGTTAGAAGGATGATGCCGGGACTGGAGGGCCGGAGTTAGAGCTAAAGATTAAGTGGGTTAGGAACAGTTTCGGGTTCCCTCAAGCGTTGGAGGAAGAGGGAACGTTTTGGAAGAGAAGTTCCAGTTTATGAAGTGTATGGATAGCGTAAACATAAGCAGGCGTATTTCACTGAGGTTTGACTAGAGTAGTGAGCTACGGGTGAAAGGTGAAATATATCCGGGCAATATGCGGCGAGACATCTTCTTGAGGCAGCGAGAGTGTGGAACGGGCTTCCAACGGAAATGGCGGATGCAGGACCGATTTCAACATTGAAGAGGAAATTGGATCCGACATGAATGGACGGCATGGTCCAGGTGCAATGTCCACGGGACTAGGGAGAGGGTCAGTTCCGCACTGGCGGATGAGCAGAGGAGCCCGTTTCAGTGCCGGACTTCTCCATGATTCTGTGCTTTGTGACTCGGTTACCGAATGCAACTGCGGGATGTTCCCCAGCGGGGTAAGGGTACTTCCATCAGTCTGGGTGTGGCGTGGCATCAGTATGGGACACTAACCATCTCTCTCATAGTCTGCTGTAGGCAGAAATAATTACCGCATTTTTCTGCAACTCTAGTCAGTGAATTAAGCAATGAATGGGCAAAACAACATTTTATTCCACAAAGCTACTTGGAATTAACTTTTGAATTCGGCGGCTCCTGACTTGGCCTTGAACAAGCTGAGAAACTCCTGTAAAAGAATCTGTGAGGAACCTGCACGATGCTGGAGTAACTTGCCATGTGGGCAGTGTCAGTGGAGGAATATGGACAGATGACCTTCTGGGTGCAGGCACCTTATCTTCGCTTTCATAGAATCCATAGAGTACCTGTCCTCGAGGAGGAGAGCGCTGCACACAATTAACCATTTCATTCTCATGCACATACAAAGGGGTTCGACAGTTAGTGCCAGAAGGCTCCCTGATATACCATTAATCCCCTTTCCCTGGCACTCAGATAGAGAAACAGCTGTAATTCCAAACCACTGTACGGCCAAAATCTCAGTTATTGATGCTGGTTTCAGAATGTTGCTTTCTTTCGAAAGCGTCTCCCCGGATGTTCCTAATGTCCGGTGGCTGAATTGACGCAGAATATTATTCTCATGCACATAGAAAGGCGTTCGACAATTACTGCCAGAATCCTCCCTGATTTACCATCAATCCGCATTCTCCGGCACTCAGATATTTGCGCCGCTCTAATCTGAAGCCAGTGCACGCCCGGAAGCTCAGTTATTGATGCTGGTTGATAATGCTGCGTTCTTCCGAAAGCATCTCTCCTTGGACCGTCACTCTGTTCCTGATGTGCTGTAGCGGAAGTGACGCAACTGGCCTGTTTTAAATTATGTTTCACGAAATGTCAAAGAACCCCTGTCCCCTGCTTCTCCATATTTCTCTGTCTAAACAAGAGAACAGCGTGTTTCAGGAACAGCTCTCTTTCTATATCCTGATACTTCGCTGTGCACGCGTATTTATGTTCCACTGCGCAGTTCATCTCTGTTTAGCACCTTAATATCCCTGAATTAATTTCTTTCTGAAATCCAACTTCGAAAATCATCTGGTGCCTCTTTAATATGGTTATTGCTACTTATTTGCATTAAAACCGATGTTGATACAATATTTTCAGTTTTTCTCTGTCTGGTACAGCAGCGGACAATGTCTGTAATGCTGGGGTCATTGGTTTGCATTTCGCGCCGCATACTCGTCAACGTCTGTGTTTGCGACTGACTCCGGTAACAGTGCAAACAATGAGGGTTTGCGCCAGAAATCATTCATGTTAATGTCCAGTAAAAAATAAATCCCCGCAAGCAAAGTGACAGTGAATCACATGAAAGGTGCGTCATCACGGCGAAGTGACAAGACAGAGACTCCACTCGCAATGTGAGAGTGGAATCAGCGCTGATGAGGTGGACTCACCCACAGGATTACAGACTACTGTCGTCACCAGCGATGCGCAGATAATGTCCTGTCATTACACGGAGTAGTTTGACAACATCGCATCTGGTGTTGCGATCCCAGCATCGGCCGTCGCTTGAGGCTTCATGACAGGTGTTGCGTTCAGTTCAATGAAATCAGGCGTGTTATTTCCCCACTGGCATCACGGTTCGTTAGAGCAGAGATATTTTTGCTAATTAGCGGTAATTAGCACCAGTCACTGTACAAGTTGTTTTCATTATTGGTGACCGATTGCTCTATAAAAGTACGTCATTCTGTGCTTCAGCTACATTGAGGACGGAAACATCCAGACGCGGTGGACTCTCAACAACGTGTGATCCGTGACGAGTTTTACTCAGTAGGCGCAAAGGAAATTTGCTCTCTGGGCGTTGTTATAACTGTTTGAGTTCATTTACTGGCTATTTACAACTTTTATGAAATTTAGAAATTGGGAACATTCCAAACGGAACAGCCTTGGATTAACAATGTTTCTAGAGAGTGCTATTTGTTACACAGTCATTGTAACTGTCGGCATCCCGGGTAAGTACTTTTTGATTGTTTATACGGAAGCACAGACCTCATGCCGCCCTCAGTTACTACTGATGTGATTTTAATCGGTGTTCATTAAAAATCCTAAAAATGTTGTTCCGTTCCTCTCAACCTCCTGCCTTGTTGTTGTTTTAACCTTGTTCATGCATGCTTGTCACTGGAACTGCTTTACCAATTTCTACTAAAAAAAAAATTCTCTTCCCTCTTTCTGAAAGTAAACTCATCTATTCCACTTCTATTCCTCCAGACACTGTTCAATTAATGGCCGTTCTATTTTCTACTCTTCGACAATTCCCATTTTTTTCCCGTCACCAAATTCTTATCTGCGTTCCTTGGTGTCAGCACCGTTCCCTCTAAGATGCGCGGGTGCGCAGCCTCGCCATAATTGAGACTCCCCCGCGAACATGGCATTTGTGGACAAGCAGCTGGAATTTCTTTTACACCATGTTAACATCATTTTGAAATTATACTAAAAATCTTTCGAAATCTTTGGTAATATAATTATGAAATTCTTTGAAATTAACTGTATTAATGAATATAATCAATACATGTGCTAAACTCTAAAGGTACCACATTTACATTGAAAAATTGTAAGTTCAGCGTACTTGTATTTACATTGCTTCATGTTACAACACTGTCAAAAATGGTCACAATAAAAACAGAATGGAACTCAGTCGCTCACTGTTAAGAAACTACCAACGCCGTCCCGTCAGAACATTTTACATTTGCATACTTCCTGTCAATTGTGACTGCCCGACAGTGTTTCCGTGTGTTGTGTGTTATGTTTTGTCATCGTTTGACTTGCCTATTACATATTTTTTAAAAAACATTACAAGTGCCGAGCACTTTTAAGACCGGGTAACAATGTTCTGCTCAGAGCAATGGTTTGTCCCCGAAGCAGTAAAATAAAACAGAGGGAAGGTTGCTGCGGTGCAAGATCTTGTTTTCAGAATCTGACCTTGCAATCGAATAATAACTCAGACTTTCGGAAAGAAGCGTAGATGCGCACTTCAATTACACTACCCCTCTCCTTGGAGATACCGCGCTTGGAGTTCTGTGAACAGTCTTGGTCGCCCTGTTATAGGAAAGGCAGAAGTCCGCTGAAAAGAGTGCAGACAGTATTCACAAAGATGCTGCAGGGACTCTCGGGTTTGAGTTACAGGGAGAGGTTCGGCCGAGTGGCATTTTAGTGAGGGCAGAAATGTAGCTGGATTACGAGCGACGTTTCCTCACATAGAAGTTGCTCTGTGTATTGAACAGCCTGAGAAAGGAAATGGGAGCAACAGAGTCGTTAATACTATTTAAAATACAGGTGGACAGTTTGACGAATGTGATCCAATCACGAACAACTGTATCAGGTGGCCATGTCGGTCGGCATGGAGATATTGGGCCGAAGGATCCGTTTCTATGCTCCATCATTCCTGGACTCTGCTCATAGCTGCTGCATCCGTGAACGTGAAGAGATTAATGTGAGCATGCGCAACTGTAAAACGCTTTATGCTACGGTCACGTGTTCAAACAAACAAAGTATCTTTTTACTTCCACTGATAATGTCCAGCGGAGATGAACGATGGATTTTATTTCAAGAGAACAATTGGAGGCTGCATTTCTGCAAAAAAAAAAAACCGTTTGAATTACTTTATTCTTATTTTTGGTCCTTTTTATTTCACTGCAGTTAACCTTGTGGCAATCATCATTCTCAGCCGAGGAAAATGCGGTCTCTCCAAATGTGTGACGCGGTACCTGGTGGCGATGGCTGCGGCGGATCTAATGGTGGTGATTATCGAAGTCCTGTTCTACCAGATGGGTCGAGCATACGGATTTCATTACGGAATCCTGGACACTGCTCCGTTCTGCCTTGTCCACTACGTCCTGTGTCACGTGGCCGTTGACTGTTCCGTGTGGTTTACTGTCGCTTTCACTTTCGATCGGTTTGTGGCCATTTGCTCCGCTAAATTTAAAGCGAAATACTGCACCCCCAGAATTGCGGGATTGGTGATTGGCGCACTATCGCTCGGTTTCTGTTTAAAAAACATCCCATTTTATTTCCTGTATATGAATGGAGCAGCGTTGTTGATAAATGGTAACTGGTTCTGTACCAATAGGCCTGCACTTCCTTCCTTGGGACCGTTTGAGGGGTTTTATTGGGTGGACCGTCTGCTGAATCCGCTACTTCCTTTCTTCCTCATTTTGACCCTCAATGCTCTAACCGTCAGACAGATACTGGCGGCGAGCAGAGTCCGCAGGGGGCTGAAGGGACGGGGAAGTTGCGGGAAACAGCGAGATCCGGAGATGGAGAGTCGGAGACAATCCATCATTCTGCTCTTCAGCCTGTCGGCGAGTTTCCTTCTCTGTTGGGCGACAACCACTCTGGTCTTCATTCTCATGCGATGCCTCTACACAGACCTGGAAACGTCTATCCGGCTTTTTCAGGCACATTTTTCGGGTTCTATGATTCAGAATTTCAGCAGTTGCACGAATACATTTATCTACGGAGTGACCCAGACCAGATTCAGAGAGAAGTTGAAAGCTCTTCTTCTCTCCCCGGCTACTTTAGTTTTGAAATGTTTCAGTGACCTGTACCGCTCACATGAAAGGGTCAAATAATGTATCAATTTCGCAAAATAATCAGACGTGCTCTACAAGCGTATTAATGAATTGAACTCCCTGAAAACGTTAATTCTCACAGCAGTTTTGTCTGTCCGTTATTTCGGAAGAAAACCATTTATATTTCTATTATAGATTAGATAGCTCGGGTTATTAGATAGCTCTTCTGTTAAATGTATTTTAACTTGCACATTAAATCACCCTAATATCCGTTATTACAAATACACAGAAGTGCCCATTATCTAAACTTGAGTCTGCCAGTCCCTACATCCATTCTCTTTCTCTCGTGTTTGGAGATTTACCTTCAGTTAAATTTCCGCTTCGCCAGCTGTATTAGCACGTTGCTGTGGAGACTTATTGTCTCTATTTTTCTGTCTGGCTGAAGGTATTCAGTTTTAGCAAGCGTCGAAGCCCCAGTGTACGGATCAGATATGATTTTGCCTCGGCCCTACTCGTCGATGATTTGACACCACGTCGGTACACATTTCATTTTGTCCTGACGGTATTTTCATATAATAAATGCAAGTTGACCTTGCTTTAGCAGGTTTGCAACTCTGACCCTTTACAGTAATGATGTCCAACATCAGAATACTAGAAGCAAATTAAAGGACTTTACGTTTTATACATTCCACATATATTTTCACCATTCCCACACTGATTTCGAGCCATTATTATGCGAAATGCTTCACAGCGCCAGTGACTTCCTGTTCCTGTTTCGTACATTCCGGTTGTTCATTCATTTCCGCAGAATGCTGTGCGGTGATGGAACTGAACTGTGAGCTGTTTGCTGCGTCCGGTGTGGCAAGGTGCCGGGTTGTAAGCAATCACTGTGAATTGATATCTCTGGGTCTGTACCCGCTGGAGCTCAGCAGAACGAGTGGGGATTTGATTGAAACCTTTGGAGTGCTGCAATGCCCTGACACAGTAGATATGGAGAGGAGTTTTCCAACAGTGGGGAGCCTACGACCGGTCAGCACTGCTTCAGATTGAGGGACCTTCATTTGGAACACAGATAAGGATTTAATTTTTCATTTCGCCAGAGGGCGGAATTCATTGGCACAGCCGGCTCTCCAGGTCACGTCATTAGGTACATTTAAGCCGGAGATTTGTAGCTTCTTGGTTAATCAGGGCGTCAAATGTTCTCAGGAGAAGGCAGGAGAATAGGGTTGAAAAAAGGATAATATATCACATAATGGAATAGCAAAGCGGAATGGATTGACCAAATGGCTCAATTCTTATATGAGGGTTTCAATGGTCTGTTCTGTTTCAACGACACACCACATGTTTGTTACGTCCTCCAAACTTGTACTTGGAGTGTTACGTACTCGTGACACGTGACAGTGGTACCCTTGTCACGTGACTAGGGTTGAAGTTATACTGGACTTGAGGCAATGGTCTTGTGATGGTGGAGTGACGTCATTTTCCCGCCAGTAGAGGTCATGTGACAGGTTTTTTTTACAGGGTATAAAAGGAAGACCCCACCCTGTGGGGAGGGGCAGTTCGTGGCTGGATTTGACATGTTGACTTCAGACTTCATGCCACTGCGTGATTTAATGTTTTGACGCAGTTTAGTTGAAAAATGAAGTTTTATCTAATGCCTAAAGTTTAAAAGGTCATTGCCAGCAGTTTCTTTACTGTGGGGAGTGAAGATAAAAGTTCGGAAGTTAAAGATCGAGGAGAATCGATTTTCGACGGTGGATTGGGTTCGACCTTGTGTGATCCTCATTCGGAAGGATTTCGTTGACTGTTCTCGTGTTAATCTCTGCGGGATTGCAGGAGATTGAGGACAGAGTGTGGAAGAAGAGGTCAGTGCCTTTAAACCGTTACGTTTCATAAAATTCTAGGTGGGAAGAGTTCGACGCCGGGGATTGAAGGAGAACGACGTGGAAGAGAATTTAGATCGCCTTAAAAAGTCTCTCCTTTTAAATGGACTGAGCATTTTGAACTTTTGGCAATATCGCTTTAAAGAACTTTTTTTTCCAACATCGCTTTTAGAACTGTTTGAGCTGCATCGCTTTAAGAACTGTGCAGCTGCCGCACAGCAGCTGTTTTCCGGTTACGTTAGTGTTTGTTTACTTTTAGGGGGTTTGTTTTCAGTGTTTAATAAACGTGTTATTTGTTATAGAAACCCTTGCCTAACTCACATATATTTATTGTTGCCTGAATACGTAACAGGAGTTTAAACTGTAAATCCGAAATCAAACAGCTGATTACTATCTGACGTTACTGCGGGACTGAATATATAATGAATAATTCTCCATATTTTAACCAAGATAATGTTGAGAAATTAAATATTCCGGTGTGATTCTTTATGACGTGAATTTCATCATTCATTTTCCAGAGCTCGATGTCTCCATGTCGCTAATTAGATTGCCATAACGAGTTGATGTCACGCATTCACAGGAACTGCGGCTCCACAGAAACAAAGGCAAACCACGAGATGTCGCTGTTTCTCCGGACTGGTGAAAGATTTACACTGAACTTCCTCAGATGTCAGTAGCAAGAGCATTTTGTTTTCCATAAACATGAACGAGAAGGGGAAAAACGTTGGGGGATCATAACCGTGATATAGAGGAAGGTTAAAAGAATATCGGAAAATATGGCAGATCAAATTAAATACTGAAGATTGTGACTCCCAATAATAAAACACGCCTCGTGCACGACATTCCCGCACTGACTACGCGTGTCTCCGAGTCAGATCCAGTTTCGGCATCTCTTAGCTTCCACAGACACCACCACTCCGCCTTTAGCCCCTTCCTGTCACCCAGCGTCTTCCGTACGAGCTGTACCTATTGATCCCCATCTCTCCACCACTGACCATTCCCCCTCACCACGCTGTCTCATTAAACACACCCTTTTTCCAACAGTTCCCAATGACCATACGCCACGCCGCCCTATTAATCTCTGACTCCGCAATCCCTTAACAGTCCCTACATTGACCAACTCTCACAGCGACGTCTCCACGAACCGCGCACACACATTCAGATCGAATTCCCTTTACTCCTCACGCGGGAAAAACAGCTTCACTGACTCCTCCTCAACACCAGACTCCACGGCCCCCACCGCCTTCAGCAGCATCCACGGCCTCCACCTCCCCACCAGTCAGCAGGGCCCACACCGCCTTCAGCAGCATCCACGGCTTCCACCTCCCCACCAGTCAGCAGGGCCTCCACCTCCCCACCAGTCAGCAGGGCCTCCCCCTCCCCACCAGTCAGCAGGGCCCCCACCGCCTTCAGCAGCATCCACGGCCTCCACCTCCCCACCAGTCAGCAGGGCCCACACCGCCTTCAGCAGCATCCACGGCTTCCACCTCCCCACCAGTCAGCAGGGCCTCCACCTCCCCACCAGTCAGCAGGGCCCACACCGCCTTCAGCAGCATCCACGGCCTCCACCTCCCCACCAGTCAGCAGGGCCTCCAACTCCCCACCAGTCAGCAGGGCCCACACCGCCTTCAGCAGCATCCACGGCCTCCACCTCCCCACCAGTCAGCAGGGCCTCCATCTCCCCACCAGTCAGCAGGGCCTCCACCTCCCCACCAGTCAGCACGGCCTCTACCTCCCCACCAGTCAGCAGGGCCTCCAGCTCCCCACCAGTCAGCAGGGCCTCCAACTCCCCACCAGTCAGCAGGGCCTCTACCTCCCCACCAGTCAGCAGGGCCTCCAACTCCCCACCAGTCAGCAGGGCCCACACCGCCCCACCAGTCAGCAGGGTCTCCACCTCCCCACCAGTCAGCAGGACCTCCACCTCCCCACCAGTCAGCACGGCCTCTACCTCCCCACCAGTCAGCAGGGCCTCCAGCTCCCCACCAGTCAGCAGGGCCTCCACCTCCCCACCAGTCAGCAGGGCCTCCAACTCCCCACCAGTCAGCAGGGCCTCTACCTCCCCACCAGTCAGCAGGGCCTCCATCTCCCCACCAGTCAGCAGGGTCTCCACCTCCCCACCAGTCAGCAGGGCCTCCACCTCCCCACCAGTCAGCAGGGCCCACACCTCCCCACCAGTCAGCAGGACCCCCACCTCCCCACCAGTCAGCAGGGCCTCCACCTCCCCACCAGTCAGCAGGGCCCACACCTCCCCACCAGTCAGCAGAGTCTCCACCTCCCCACCAGTCAGCAGGGCCTCCACCTCTCCACAAGTCAGCAGGGCCCCCACCTCCCCACCAGTCAGCAGGGCCCACACCTCCCCACCAGTCAGCAGGGCCCACACCTCCCCACCAGTCAGCAGGGCCCCCACCTCCCCACCAATCAGCAGGGCCTCCATCTCCCCACCAGTCAGCAGGGCCCACACCTCCCCACCAGTCAGCAGGGCCCCCACCTCCCCACCAATCAGCAGGGCCTCCATCTCCCCACCAGTCAGCAGGATCCACACCTCCCCACCAGTCAGCAGGGCCCACACCTCCCCACCAGTCAGCAGGGCCTCCACCTCCCCACCAGTCAGCAGGGTCTCCACCTCCCCACCAATCAGCAGGGACTCCACCTCCCCACCAGTCAGCTGGGTCTCCACCTCCCCACCTGTCAGCAGGGCCTCCACCTCCCCACCAGTCAGCAGGGCCTCCACCTCACCACCAGTCAGCAGGGCCCACACCTCCCCACCAGTCAGCAGGGCCCACACCTCCCCACCAGTCAGCAGGGCCCCCACCTCCCCACCAGTCAGCAGGGCCTCCACCTCCCCACCAATCAGCAGGGCCTCCACTTCCCCACCAGTCAGCGGGGCCTCCACCTCACCACCAGTCAGCAGGGCCTCCACCTCCCCACCAGTCAGCAGGGCCTCCACCTCCCCACCAGTCAGCGGGGCCTCCACCTCACCACCTGTCAGCATGGTCTCCACCTCCACACCAGTCAGCAGGGCCCACACCTCCCCACCAGTCAGCAGGGTCTCCACCTCCCCACCAGTCAGCGGGGCCTCCACCTCACCACCAGTCAGCAGGGCCCACACCTCCCCACCAGTCAGCAGGGCCTCCACCTCCCCACCAGTCAGCAGGGCCCACACCTCCCCACCAGTCAGCAGAGTCTCCACCTCCCCACCAGTCAGCAGGGCCTCCACCTCTCCACAAGTCAGCAGGGCCCCCACCTCCCCACCAGTCAGCAGGGCCTCCACCTCCCCACCAATCAGCAGGGCCTCCACTTCCCCACCAGTCAGCAGGGCCCACACCTCCCCACCAGTCAGCAGGGCCTCCACCTCCCCACCAGTCAGCAGGGCCCACACCTCCCCACCAGTCAGCAGAGTCTCCACCTCCCCACCAGTCAGCAGGGCCTCCACCTCTCCACAAGTCAGCAGGGCCCCCACCTCCCCACCAGTCAGCAGGGCCCACACCTCCCCACCAGTCAGCAGGGCCCACACCTCCCCACCAGTCATCAGGGCCCCCACCTCCCCACCAATCAGCAGGGCCTCCATCTCCCCACCAGTCAGCAGGGTCCACACCTCCCCACCAGTCAGCAGGGCCTCCACCTCCCCACCAGTCAGCTGGGACTCCACCTCCCCACCAGTCAGCTGGGTCTCCACCTCCCCACCAGTCAGCAGTGCCTCCACCTCCCCACCAGTCAGCAGGGCCCCCACCTCCCCACCAGTCAGCAGGGCCTCCACCTCCCCACCAGTCAGCGGGGCCTCCACCTCACCACCTGTCAGCAGGGCCTCCACCTCCCCACCAGTCAGCAGGGCCTCCACCTCACCACCAGTCAGCAGGGCCCACACCTCCCCACCAGTCAGCAGGGCCCACACCTCCCCACCAGTCAGCAGGGCCTCCACCTCCCCACCAATCAGCAGGGCCTCCACTTCCCCACCAGTCAGCGGGGCCTCCACCTCTCCACCAGTCAGCAGGGCCTCCACCTCCCCACCAGTCAGCAGGGCCTCCACCTCCCCACCAGTCAGCGGGGCCTCCACCTCACCACCTGCCAGCAGGGTCTCCACCTCCACACCAGTCAGCAGGGCCCACACCTCCCCACCAGTCAGCAGGGTCTCCACCTCCCCACCAGTCAGCGGGGCCTCCACCTCACCACCAGTCAGCAGGGCCCCCACCGCCTTCAGCAGCATCCACGTCCTCCACCTCCCAACCAGTCATTACGGCCTGTACCTCAACTCCAGCGCCCACGGCCTCCACCTCTCACTCAGCCCCCATAGCCCTCACCTCCGCACCAGCTTCCTCTGACCGAGCGCATTAGCAACAGGTCCTTTGAGCACATTACCCCGGCACCGGAACACAGTCTCTGCACTTCCCTGCGATTACCCACTGACCCCACTCATTCCCGGTTCCCACTGACCCCTCATCGCTCCAACAACCTCGACTGGTTACACCCCTCCCGGTACATTATCTCTGACAGCATACTTTCTCCACGCTCCAAAGAACAGCTGATCCGCCCAGCAGTTCACAGTGACCCCACATCGCTCCACGCCCCCAATAACCAAAAACTCCACACATCCCACTGACTGCACACCTCGTTCACGTTCCGATTAACACCACAACTCCCCCACTAGTTCCCAGTGACGCGGCACACTTCTACGTCCCGGATGGGTCCACACATACCCGGTTGTTTCTACTTACGGCCCAAGTCGGAATGTCCCGACACACCTACTAGTTCCCAGTGACGCCACCCTTCCTCCGCGTTACAATTTTCATACAGTACGTAGTACAGTACAGTACAGTGCGTAATTAAGAAGGCCTATGGGATGCTAGGCTTCATTAACAGTGGGATTGTGTTCAATAGTAGAGAGGTCATATTGCAACTCTACAAATCTCTGGTGAGACCGCACTTAGTATATTGTGTTTAATTCAGGTAACCTCATTATAGGAAGGATGTGGAAGCTATGGAGAGGGTGCAGAGGAGATTTACCAGGATGTTGCCTGGTTTGGAGAACAAGTCATATGAAGCAAGGTTAGCAGAGCTGGGACTTTTCTCTTTGGAGCGTAGAAGAATGAGAGGGGACTTGATAGAGGTCTACAAGATTATGAGCGGCATAGACAGGGTGGATAATCAGTACCTGTTTCCCAAGGCACCAACAGCAAGCACCAGAGGGCATATGTACAAAATTAAGGGAAGTTTAGGGGAGACATCAGGGGTAAGTATTTTACACAGAGGGTTGTAAGTGCCTGGAATGACTTGCCAGGGATGGTGGTGGAGGCTAAAACATTAGGGGTACTTAGGAGACTGTTGGACAGGCACATGGATGAAAGAAAAATGGAGGGTTATGGGTTAGTGTGAATTTAGTACTTTTTTTAAAGGATTATATGGGTCGGCACAACATGGAGGGATGAAGGGCCTGTACTTTGCTGTAGTGTTCTATGGTTCTATAGCACCTTCACCATTTCCCACTGCCCTCAAATATTTCCACGTCACCAGTGATCACAGCCCTCTCCAGCAGACCCCACTCAATGTGATCCGCACATATGGCCCCAATGGCCACAAATCCCAGTTGTTTTCCACTGACTCTACCTCCCCATTTTCTAATACCCACATACGGCCCTCATTCTCGCTGACTCCACTCCTTCCCATCAGCTCATATTGCGACTATGCTTCCCCAGCAGACCCCACAGCTCCCAAGCGTCTGAGATTGACCACAGGCCTCTATTGAACACCACCCAGCTCATATCTCAGCCGTCAGACCCTGAAGCCGTCCTCATACACCCCCTCCCCCGCAAGCACCGCGACTGCATCTCCACTCCCGCACTGGTTTGAAAAGCAAAACAAGATCCGTGTATCTAATCTTGATTCTACGGGCCCATAACCGCACAGCAGCCACTCCCACAGCACCCATCTGACTCATCACGCTCAGCAGACACCCATTGCTCAACCACCACAGAACCCCACCACCCACTAGAAACATCCACACGAACAGCAACCCAGAGCACCCCCGCACCCCCTGTCATCTAACAGACCGCACACTGTTCCCTCGGGATCCAGTATCTGTGAATCCTCGGGAGGATGCCTTTCGGCATTTGGACCCACCCCCAGTCATCTGACTGACCGCACACTGCTCCCTCGGGATCCAGTATCTGAATCTTTGGGAGAATGCCTTTCGCCAAGTGTGAGATATTGAACTTCGGAAGGTCAAACCAAGGTAGAACGTACAGGAAAAATGCTAGGACACTGAGGAGTGCAGTAGAACAGAGGGATCTGAGAGTACAGATACATAATTCCCTAAAAGTGGCGTCACAAGTAGATAAGGTTGTAAAGGCAGCTTTTGGTATATTGTCCTTTATAAATCAATGTATTGAGTATAAGTGTTGGAATGTTATGGTGAGGTTGTATAAGACATTGGTGAGGCCGAATTTGGAGTATTGTGTGCAGTTCTGGTCACCGAATTACAGGAAGGATATTAATAAGGTTGAAAGAATGCAGGGAAGGTTTACAAGGATGTTGCCGGGGCTTGAGAAACTGAATTATAGAGAAAGGTTGAACAGGTTAGGACTTTATTCCCTGGAGCGTAGAAGAATGAGGGGTGATTTGATAGAGGTGTAGAAGATTGTGATGGGTATAGATAGATGAAATGCAAGCAGGCATTTTTCCACTGAGTCCAGGGGAGGAAGACAAACAGAGGTCATGGGTTAAGGGTGAAGGGGGAACGTTTGCAGGGAACATTGGGGAAGGTGCTTCTTCACGCAGAGAGTGGTGGGAGTGTGGAATGAGCTGCCAAATGAAGTGGTGAATGCGGGCTCACTTTTGACATTTCAGAAAATCTTGGACAGGTATATAAATGAGAGGGGTTTGGAGGGATATGGCCCAGCAGCAGGTCAGTGGGACTAGGCAGAAAAAATGGTCCGGCACAGCAAAGAAAGGTCAGTTTCTGTGCTTTAATGTTCTATGGTTCTATGGTTCTATGGATACTGGTTTTCCAAAGACTGACCCTCCCTCTTACTCAACGTTCCCCTTTCGGAATCAGATGATACTCACTCTTATCTCTTTGCTAAACCTGACGTGCTGAAGCAGAATGACGCGCGAAGCATCACGGGTTCAAAATGTCGAGAGGCATCCTCCCAAGGATTCACAGATACTGGATCCCGAGGGAGCAGTCTGCGGTCAGTTAGATGACTGAGGGTGGGTCCAAATGCCGAACGGCTTCCTCCCGAGGATTCACAGATACTGGATCCCGAGGGAGCAGTCTGCGGTCAGTTAGATGACTGAGGGTGGGTCCAAATGCCGAACGGCTTCCTCCCGAGGATTCACAGATACTGGATCCCGAGGGAGCAGTCTGCGGTCAGTTAGATGACTGAGGGTGGGTCCAAATGGCGAAAGGCATCCTCCCGAGGATTCACAGATACTGGATCCCGAGGGAGCAGTGTGCGGTCAGTTAGATGACTGAGGGTGGGTCAGAATGCGAAAGGCATTCTCCTGAGGATTCACAGATACTGGATCCCGAGGGAGCAGTGTGCGGTCAGTTAGCTGACTGAGGGTGGATCAGAATGCCGAAAGGCATCCTCCCGAGGATTCACAGATACTGGATCCCGAGGGAGCAGTCTGCGGTCAGTTAGATGACTGAGGGTGGGTTCAAATGGCGAAAGGCATCCTCCCGAGGATTCACAGGTACTGGATCCCGAGGGAGCAGTGTGTGGTCAGTTAGATGACTGAGGGTGGGTCCAAATGCCGAACGGCATCCTCCCGAGGATTCACAGATACTGGATCCCGAGGGAGCAGTGTGCGGTCAGTTAGATGACTGAGGCTGGGTCCAAATGCCGAAAGGCATCCTCCCGAGGATTCACAGATACTGGATCCCGAGGGAGCAGTGTGCGGTCAGTTAGATGACTGAGGGTGGGTCAGAATGCCGAAACGCATCCTCCCGAGGATTCACAGATACTGGATCCCGAGGGAGCAGTGTGCGGTCAGTTAGATGACTGAGGGCGGGTCCAAATGCCGAACGGCATCCTCCCGAGGATTCACAGATACTGGATTCCGAGGGAGCAGTCTGCGGTCAGTCAGATGACTGAGGGTGGGTCCAAATGGCGAAAGGCCTCCTCCCGAGGATTCACAGATACTGGATCCCGAGGGAGCAGTCTGCGGTCAGTCAGATGACTGAGGGTGGGTCCAAATGCGGAACGGCATACTCCCGAGGATTCACAGATACTGGATCCTGAGGGAGCATTGTGCGGTCAGTTAGATGACTGAGGGTGGGTCCAAATGCCGAACGGCATCCTCCCGAGGATTCACAGATACTGGATCCCGAGGGAGCAGTCTGCGGTCAGTCAGATGACTGAGGGTGGGTCCAAATGCCGAACGGCATCCTCCCGAGGATGCACAGATACTGGATCCCGAGGGAGCAGTGTGCGGTCAGTCAGATGACTGAGGGTGGGTCCAAATGCCGAAAGGCATCCTCCCGAGGATTCACAGATACTGGATCCCGAGGGAGCAGTGTGCGGTCAGTCAGATGACTGAGGGTGGGTCCAAATGCCGAAAGGCATCCTCCCGAGGATTCACAGATACTGGATCCCGAGGAAGCAGTGTGCGGTCAGTCAGATGACTGAGGGTGGGTCCAAATGTCGAAAGGCATCCTCCCAAGGATTCACAGATACTGGATCCCGAGGGAGCAGTCTGCGGTCAGTTAGATGACTGAGGGTGGGTCCAAATGTCGAAAGGCATCCTCCCGAGGATTCACAGGTACTGGATCCCGAGGGAGCAGTGTGTGGTCAGTTAGATGACTGAGGGTGGGTCCAAATGCCGAACGGCATCCTCCCGAGGATTCACAGATACTGGATCCCGAGGGAGCAGTGTGCGGTCAGTTAGATGACTGAGGCTGGGTCCAAATGCCGAAAGGCATCCTCCCGAGGATTCACAGATACTGGATCCCGAGGGAGCAGTGTGCGGTCAGTTAGATGACTGAGGGTGGGTCAGAATGCCGAAACGCATCCTCCCGAGGATTCACAGATACTGGATCCCGAGGGAGCAGTGTGCGGTCAGTTAGATGACTGAGGGCGGGTCCAAATGCCGAACGGCATCCTCCCGAGGATTCACAGATACTGGATTCCGAGGGAGCAGTCTGCGGTCAGTCAGATGACTGAGGGTGGGTCCAAATGGCGAAAGGCATCCTCCCGAGGATTCACAGATACTGGATCCCGAGGGAGCAGTCTGCGGTCAGTCAGATGACTGAGGGTGGGTCCAAATGCGGAACGGCATACTCCCGAGGATTCACAGATACTGGATCCTGAGGGAGCATTGTGCGGTCAGTTAGATGACTGAGGGTGGGTCCAAATGCCGAACGGCATCCTCCCGAGGATTCACAGATACTGGATCCCGATGGAGCAGTCTGCGGTCAGTCAGATGACTGAGGGTGGGTCCAAATGCCGAACGGCATCCTCCCGAGGATGCACAGATACTGGATCCCGAGGGAGCAGTGTGGTCAGTCAGATGACTGAGGGTGGGTCCAAATGCCGAAAGGCATCCTCCCGAGGATTCACAGATACTGGATCCCGAGGGAGCAGTGTGCGGTCAGTCAGATGACTGAGGGTGGGTCCAAATGCCGAAAGGCATCCTCCCGAGGATTCACAGATACTGGATCCCGAGGAAGCAGTGTGCGGTCAGTCAGATGACTGAGGGTGGGTCCAAATGTCGAAAGGCATCCTCCCAAGGATTCACAGATACTGGATCTCGAGGGAGCAGTTTGCGGTCAGTTAGATGACTGAGGGTGGTTCCAAATGCCGAAAGGCATCCTCCCGAGGATTCACAGATACTGGATCCCGAGGAAGCAGTGTGCGGTCAGTCAGATGACTGAGGGTGGGTGCAAATGTCGAAAGGCATCCTCCCAAGGATTCACAGATACTGGATTACGAGGGAGCAGTGTGCGGTCAGTTAGATGACTGGGTGTGCGGGGGTGCTCTGGGTTGCTGTTCGTGTGGATGTTTCTGGTGGGTGGTGGGGTTCTGTGCTGGTTGAACAATGGGCGTCTGCTGAGCGTGAGGAATCAGATGGGGTTGTGGGAGTGGCTGATGTGCAGTTGTGGGCCCATAGAATCAAGATTAGATACACGGATCTTGTTTTCCTGGTCAAGCCGGTGCGGGAGTGGAGATGCAGTCACGGTGCTTGTGGGGGAGGGGGTGTGTGAGGACGGCTTCAGGGTCTGGCGGGTGAGATATGACCTGGGTGGTGTTTGATAGAGGCCTGTGGTCAATCTCAGACGCTTGGGAGCTGTGGGGTCTGCTGGGGAGGAATAGTCGCAGTATGAGTTGATGGGAAGGAGTGGAGTCAGCGAGAATATGGGCGGTATGTGGCCATTGGAAAATGAGGAGGTTGGAGTCAGTGGAAACCTATGTAGTGGGGTTTATGACATTTGTGGCCGTGTGGGCGGTTGAAATTGAGTGGGAACTGCTGGAGAGGGCTGTGATCACTGGTGACGTGGAAATAATTGAGGGCAGTGGGAAATGGTGAAGGTGTTGTAATGTCAGTTGTAACGCGGAGGAAGGATGGCGTCGCTGGGAACTAGCAGGTGTGTCGGGACATTCCGACTTGGGCCGTAAGTAGAAACAACCGGGTATGTGTTGACCCATCCGGGACGTAGAAGTGTGCGGCGTCACTGGGGACTGGTGGGGGAGCTGTGGGTGGTAATCGGAACGTGAACGAGGTGTGCGGTCAGTGGGATGTGTTGAGTTTTTGGTTATTGGGGACGTGGAGCGATGTGGAGTCAGTGGGATGTGTTGAGTTTTTGGTTATTGGGGACGTGGAACGATGTCGGGTCAGTGGGATGTGTTGAGTTTTTGGTTATTGGGGACGTGGAGCGATGTGGGGTCAGTGGGATGTGTTGAGTTTTTGGTTATTGGGGACGTGGAGCGATGTGGGGTCAGTGGGATGTGCTGAGTTTTTGGTTATTGGGGACGTGGAGCGATGTGGGGTCAGTGGGAACTACTGGGCGGATCTGCCTTTCTTTGGAGCGTGGAGAAAGTATGCTGACAGAGATAATCTACCGGGAGGGGGGTAACCAGTCGAGGTTGTTGGAGCGGTGTGGAGTCATTGGGAACTTCGGGAATGAGTGGGGTCAGTGGGTAATTGCAGGTAGGAACAGAGACTGTGTTCTGGTGCGGAGGTACACATGGAAGGTTACTTAAGAAGGTTCTGTCGTTAGATATTAATGCTGGAGTAATAAAATGGATTCAGCAGTGGCTAGAGGGGAGATGCCAGAGAGTAGTGGTAGATAATTATTTAACGGGATGGAGGCCGGTGACTAGCGGGGTGCCTCAGGGATCTGTTTTGGGCCCAATGTTTTTGTAATATACATAAACGTTCTGGATGATGGGGTGGTAAATTTGATTAGTAAGTATGCTAATGATACTAAGGTAGGAGGTGTTGTGGATAATGAGGTGGGTTTTCAAAGCTTGCAAGGAGATTTATGCCGGTTAGAAGAATGGGCTGAACGTTGGCAGATGGAGTTTAATGCTGAGAAGTGTGAGGTTCTACATTTTGGCAGGAATAATCCAAATAGAACATACAGGGTAAAAGGTAGGGCATTGAGGAATGCAGTGGAACAGAGAGATCTAGGAATAATGGTGCATAGTTCCCTGAAGGTGGAGTCTCATGTAGATAGGGTGGTGAAGAAGGCTTTTGGAACGCTGGCCTTTGTAAATCAGAGCATTGAGTACAGAAGTTGGGATGTAATGTTAAAATTGTACAAGGCATTGGTAAGGCCAAATTTGGAATATTGTGTACAGTTCTGGTCACCGAATTATAGGAAAGATATCAATACATTAGAGAGAGTGCAGAGACGATTTACTAGGATGTTACCTGGGTTTCAGCACTTAAGTTACAGAGAAAGGTTGAACAAGTTAGGTCTCTATTCATTGGAGCGTAGAAGGTTGAGGCGGGATTTGATCGAGGTATTTAAAATGTTGAGAGGGATAGATAGAGTTGACGTGAATACGCTGTTTCCATTGAGAGTAGGGGAGATTCAAACGAGAGGACATGATTTGAGAGTTAGGGGGCAAAAGTTTAAGGGAAACACGAGGGGGCATTTCTTTACTCAGAGAGTGATAGCTGTGTGGAATGAGCTTCCTGTAGAAGTAGTAGAGGCCAGTTCAGTTGTGTCATTTAAGGTAAAATTGGATAGGTATATGGACAGGAAAGGAGTGGAGGGTTATTGGCTGAGTGCGGGTAGGTGGGACTAGGTGAGATTAAGAGTTCGGCACGGACTAGGAGGGCCGGAATGGCCTGTTTCCGTGCTGTGATTGTTATATGGTTATATGGTAATGGGGTCAAAGGAGTTGTTGCTAAAGCGCTCGGTCAGAGGAAGCTGCTGCGGAGGTGAGGGCTATGGAGGCTGGCTGAGTGTTAGAGGCCGTGGACGCTGGTGTTGTGGTGGAGGCCGTGGTAACTGGTGGGGAGGTGGAGGCCGTGAATGCTGCTGAAAGCCTTGGAGGCCGTGGAGGCTTGTGTAGAGTTGGAGTCAGTGAGGATGGTTGGACCGCGTGAGGATTAAAGGGAAATCGACCGGAATGTGTGTGCGCGGTTAGTGGAGACGTTGCTCGAGAGTTGCTCAATGTAGGGACTGTTGAGAGATTGCGGAGTCAGAGATTAATAGGGCGGCGTGGTCACAGGGGTGCATCTTGTTGGGATCTGATGAGACCACTGGGAAAAGCTGATGGGAAGGATCAAAGTCATTGCCATGTGTCGATCGCGAAAGGGCGGGTTCAGAAGGAGGGCTCAGGGAGGCGGTGTCTGGTCTTGCAGTGTGTGTAAAACGTGTGGGGGTGTCCGTGATTTCAATGCGACGGGCCTGTGCTGATGGAGTTGACTCAGTGGGTTTTCGTGTGGGAGGTTTGGGCTCAGGAGGAGTGGTTGTTGAGGAGACTTGTGGTCATTGGGAACTGTTGGAAAAAGGATATGTTTAATGAGACAGCGGGGTGAGGGGGAATGGTCAGTGGTGGAGAGATGGGGGTCAATAGGTACAGCTCGTACAGAAGGCGCTGGTTGACAGGAAGGGGCTAAAGGCGGAGTTGTGGTGTCTGTGGACGCTAAGAGATGCCGAAAGTCGGTCCCAGTAGGTACTGGGAGACACGCGTAGTCAGTGTGGGAGTGTCGTGCACAAGGCGTGTTTTATTATTGGGAGTCACAGTCTTCAGTATTTAATTTAATCTGCCATATTTTCCGATATTATTTTAACCTTTCTGTATATCACGGTTATGATCCCCCAAAGTTCTTCCGCTCCTCGTTCATGTTTATGGAAAACAAAATGCTCTTGCTACTGACATCTGAGGAAGTTCAGTGTAAATCTTTCAACAGTCCGGAGAAACAGCGACATCTTGTGGTTTGACTTTGTTTCTCTGGAGCCGCAGTTCCTGTGAATGCGCGGCACCAACTCGTTATGGAGATCTAATTATCGACAGGGAAACATCGAGCTTTGAAAAATGAATGATGAAATTCACGTCACACAGAATTACACAGGAATATTTAATTAGCTTGTTAACGGAATCTTGGTTAAAAAATGGAGAATTATTAATTATATATTCAGTCCCACAGTAACGTCAGATAGAAATCATGAGTTTTGATTTTGGATTTACAGTTTAAACTCTAAAAAACAAGTCTGGATGACTTAACAAACATGTGGTGTGTCGTTGAAACAGAACACACCATTCAAGCCCTTGCCATTCCGCTCCACTATTCCATTACGAGTGATTTATTATCCTTTTCAAATCTATTCTCCTGCCTTCTCCTGAAAACATCTGGCGCCCTGATTAACCAAGAAGCTACAAATCTCCGGCTTAAATGTACCTGATGACATGACCTGGAGAGCCGGCTGTGCCAATGAATTCCGCCCCCTGGCGAAATGAAACATTAAATCCTCATCTGTGTTCCAAATGAAGGACCCTCAATCTGAAGCCGTGAGGACCTGTCGTAGGCTCCCCACTGTTGGAAAACTCCTCTCCATATCTACTGTGTCAGGGCATTGCAGCATTCCAAAGGTTTCAATCAAATCCCCGCTCGTTCTGCTGAACTCCAGCGAGTACAGACCCAGAGATTACAATTCACAGTGATTGCTCACAACCCGGCACCTTGCCACACCGGACGCAGCAAACAGCTCACAGTTCAGTTCCATCACCGCACAGCATTCTGCGAAAATGAGTGAACAACCGGAATGTACGAAACAGGAAGTCACTGGCGCTGTGAAGCATTTCGCAAACTGCTGCATTATCATGCCGTGACACCAGCAACATGGAGATTACATGGAGTGACCGCCATAATAATGGCTCGAACTCAGTGTGGGAATGGTGAAGATATATGTGGAATGTATAAAACGTAAAGTCCTTTAACTTGCTTCCAATATTCTGATGTTGACATCATTACTGTAAAGGGCCAGAGTTGAAAATCTGCTATAGCACGGTCAATTTGTATTTATTGTATAAAATACCGTCAGGCCAAAATGAAATGTGTACCGACGTGGCGTCAAATCATAGACAAGTAGGGCCGAGCAAAATCATAACTGATCCGTACAGTGGGGCTTCGACGTTTGCTGAAACTAGATAGCTTCAGCCAAACAGAAAAATAGAGACAATAAGTCTCCCAGCAATGGGCTAATATAGTCGGCAAAGCAGCAATTTAACTGAAGGGAAATCTCCAAAACATGAGAGAAAGAGAATGGATGTAGGGATTGGCAGACTCGGCCAGGTCACTCCAAAGGTTTAGATAATGGGCACTTCTACAATGGATCTGTGTGTTTGTAATACCGGATATTAGGGTGATTTAATGTGCAAGGTAAAATACATTTTACAGACGAGAAATAACCAGAGCAAACTAATCTATAACAGAAAAATAAATGTTTTTCTTCTGAAATGACGGAAAGGCAGAACTGCTGGGAGAAGTAACGTTTTCGGGGAGTTCATTTCATTAATGTGCTTGTAGAGGAAGTCTGTTTATTTTTCGAAATTGATAAACTATTTGACCCTTTCATCTGAGCGGTAGAGGGTTCTAAAACATTTCAAAACTAACACAGCGGGGGAGAGCAGAAGAATTTTCACCTGCTCTCTGAACCTGGTCTGGGTCACTCCGTAGATAAATGTATTTGTGCAGCTGCTGAAATTCTGAATCACAGAACCCCAAAACTGTGCCTGAAAAAGCCGAATGGACATTTCCAGGTCTGTGTAAAGGCATCGTATGAGAATGAAGACCAGAGTGGTTGTCGCCCAACAGAGAAGGAAACTCGCCGACAGGCTGAAGAGCAGAATGATGGATTGTCTCCGACTCTCCATCTCTGGATCTCGCTGTTTCCCGCAATTCCCCAGTCCCTTCAGCCCCCTGCGGACTCTGCTCGCCGCCAGTATCTGTCTGACGGTCAGAGCATTGAGGGTCAAAATGAGGAAGAAAGGAAGTAACGGATTCAACAGACGGTCCACCCAATAAAACCACTCTAACCCTTTGGACAAAGGAAATGCGGGTCTACTGAAACAGATCCAATTACCCCTCACTAAGAACAATGATGCTTCCATATATATTAAATAAAACGGAATGTTCTTTAAACAGAAACCGATAGACAGTGCGCCAATCACCAATCCCGCAATTTTGGGGATGCAGTATTTTGTTTTAAATTTAGTGGAGCAAATGGCCACAAAGCGATCGAAAGTAAAAGCGACAGTAAACCAGACGGAACAGTCAACGGCCACGTGACACAGGACGTAGTGGACAAGGCAGAACGGAGCGTTGTCCAGGACTCTGTAATCAAATCCGTATGCTCGACCCATCTGGTAAAACAGGACATCGATAATCACCACCATTAGATCCGCCGCAGCCATCGCCACCAGGTAGCGCGTGACGCATCTGGAGAGACCGCAGTTTCCTCGGCTGAGAATGATGATCGCCACAAGGTTAACTGCAGTGAGACAAAAAAGACCAAAAATAAGAATAAAGGAATTCAAAAGCATTTTTTGGCAGAAATAGAGCCGTCAATTGTTCTCTTGAAATTAAATCCATCGTTCATCTCTGCTGGACATTATCAGTGGAGGTAAAAAGATACTTTGTTTGTTCGAACACGTGAACGCAGCATAAAGCGTTTTACAGTAGCGCATGCTCACATTAATCTCTTCACGTTCACCGATGCAGCAGCGATGAGCAGAGTCCAAGAATGATGGAGCACAGAAACGGGTCCTTCGGCCCAATATCTCCAATCTGACCGACGTGGCCATCTGATACCGTTGTCCGTGATTGGATAAGATTCGTCAAACTGTCCATGTGTACTTTAAATATTGTTAACGACTCTGTTGCTCCCATTTCCTTTGTCAGGCTGTTCAATACACAAAGCAACTTCTATGCGAGGAAACGTCGCTCGGAATCCAGCTACATTTCTGCCCTCAATAAAATGCCACTCGGCTGAACCTCTCCCTGTAACTCAACCCCGAGAGTCCCTGCAGCATCTCTGTGAATACTGTCTGCACTCTTTTCAGCGGACTTCTGCCTTTCCTATAACAGGGCGACCAAGACTGTTCACAGAACTCCAAGCGCGGTATCTCCAAGGAGAGGGGGAGTGTAATTGAAGTGCGCATCTACACTTCATTCCTGAGGCTTTAGTTATTATTCGATTGCAAGTTCAGATTCTAAAACCAAAATCTTGCACCCCAGCCAACTTCCCTCTATTTTATTTGACTGATTCGGAGACAAGCCATTGCTCCGTGCAAAACATTTTTACAGAGTTGTAAAAATGCACGGCACTTTTTAAAATTTGTAATATCTAAGTCAAACGATGACAAAACATATCACACAACACACGTAAACATTGTCAGGCAGTCACAATTGACAGGGAGGATGCAACAGTGAAATGTTCTGACGGGACGGCGATGGTGGTTCTGAACAGTGAGCGACCGACTTCCATTCTGTCTTCATTGTGACCATTTGTGACAGTGTTGTAACTTGAAACAATGACAATTCACGTACGCTGAAGCTAAAATGTTTCAATGTAAATGTGGTTAGTTTAGTGTTTAGCACATTTATGGATTATATTCATTAATACAGTTAAATTCAGAGTATTTCATTATTATATTACCAAACAATTCGAAAGATTTTAGCATAATTTCAAAATGATGTTAACATGGTGTAAAAGAAATTCCAGCTGCTTGTCCATAAATGCCACGTTCGCGGGGGAGTCTCAATTATGGCGAGGCTGCGCACCCGCGCATCTTAGCGGGAATGGTGCTGACACCAAGCAACATAGATAAGAATTTGGTGACGGGAAAAATTGTGAATTATGGAAGAATAGAAAACAGAACGTCGTTTAATTGAACAGTGCCTTGAGAAACAGAAGGGGAAAGATGAGTTTACTTTTCAGAAAGAGGGGAGAGAATTTTTTTAGTAGAAATTGGTAAAGCAGTTCCAGTGATAAGTCTGCATTACCCAGGTTAAAACAACAACAAGGCAGGAGGTTGAGAGGAACGGAACAGCACTTTTGGGATCTTTTAATAAACACCGATTAAAATCACATCAGCAGTAGCTGTGAGCAGCCTGCGGCGGGAGGTCTCTGCTTCCGTATAAGTAATCGAAATGTACTTACCCGGGATACCGACAATTACAATGACTGAGTAACAAATAGCCCTCTCTTGAAACATTGCTAATCCAAGGTTGTTCTGTTCGGAATGTTCCCAGTTTCGAAATTTCATAAAAGTTGTAAATAGCCAGTAAATGAGCTCGAACAGTTATTACAAAGCCCAGAAACCAAATTTCTTTCGCGCCTACTGGGTAAAACTCTTCACGCATCACACGTTGTACAGAGTCCACCGCGTCTGGATGTTTCCGTCCTCAATATAGCTGAAGCACAGAATGACGTACTTTTATAGAAAAATCGGTCACCAATAATGAAAACAACTTGTACAGTGACTGGTGCTAATTACCGCTAGTTAGCAAAAATATCTCTGCTATAGCGAACCGTGATGCCAGTGGGGAAATAACACGCCTGATTTCATTGAACTGAACGCAACACCTGTCATGAAGCCTCAAGAGACGGCCGATGCTGGGATCGCAACACCAGATGCGATGTTGTCAAACTAGTCCGTGTAATGACAGGACATTATCTGCGCATCGCTGGTGACGACAGTAGGCTGTAATCCTATGGGTGAGTCCACCTCATCAGCGCTGATTCCACTCTCACTTGTCAATTCCCTGTGATGACGCACCTTTCATGTGACTCACTCTCACTTTGCTTGCCGTGATTTATTTTTTACTGGACATTAACATGAATGATTTCTGGCGCAAACCCTCTCTGTTTGCACTGTTACCGGAGTCAGTCGCAAACACAGATGTTGGCGAGTATGCGGCGCGAAATGCAAACCAATGACCCCAGCATTACAGACATTGTCCGCTGCTGTACCAGACAGAGAAAAACAGAAAATATTGCATCAACACCGGTTGATATTAGAGTCACCAGGTGATTTTCGAAGTTGTATTTCAGAAAGAATTTGATTGACAGACAGACAGACAGACATACTTTATTGATACCGATGGAAATTGGGTTTCGTTACAGCCGCACCAACTAAGAATAACGAAGAAATATAGCAATATAAAATCATAAATAATTAAATAATAATTTAATAATAATAAGTTAATCACGCCAAGTGGAAATAAAGTCCAGGACCAGCCTATTGGCTCAGGGTGTCTGACACTCCGAGAGTGGAGCTGTAAACGTTGATGGCCACAGATAGAAATGACTTCTAATGACGCTCAGTGTTACATCTCGGTGGAATGAGTCTCTGGCTGAATGTACTCCTGTGCCTAACCAGTACATTATGGAGTGGATGGGAGACAGTGTCCAAGATGTCATGCAACTCGGACAGCATCCTCTTTTCAGACACCACCGTCAGACAGTCCAGTTCCACCCCCACAACATCACTGTCCTTACGAATAAGTTTGTTGATTCTGCTGGTGTCTGCTACCCTCAGCCTGCTGTCCCAGCACACAACAGCAAACATGATAGCACTGGCCACCACAGACTTGTAGAACATCCTCAGCATCGTCCGGCAGATGTTAAAGGACCTCAGTCTCCTCAGGAAATAGAGTCGGCTCTGACCCTTCTTGTAGACAACCTCAGTGTTCCTTGACCAGTTCTTTGATTCAGGGAAAAAGTGCGTATTAAGCTGTTAAAATTACCTATGTAAGTGTGAACCTCTTATATATCTTATAACGTATCTGTATAAAATTTCCTACTCGTGCTGTGGGTTTTGAAAGGGTAAAGTGACGGACAAAGCCGATGTAGAATCCACCTGAGGAACAGTGAGATGCTGAAACACTGTTTCCTTCAGTTCGCTGTAGCAATACAATGCGCTGATAAGGCTGCCATCCACTGCCCTGTGGGTTTTGAAACGGTAAAGTGACGGACAAAGCCGATGTAGAATCCACCTGAGGAACAGTGAGATGCTGAAACACTGTTTCCTTCAGTTAGCTGTAGCAATACAATGCGCTGATAAGGCTGCCATCCACTGCCCTGTGGGTTTTGAAACGGTAAAGTGACGGACAAAGCCGATGTAGAATCCACCTGAGGAACAGTGAGATGCTGAAACACTGTTTCCTTCAGTTCGATGTAGCAATACAATGCGCTGATAAGGCTGCCATTCACTGCCCTGTGGGTTTTGAAACGGTAAAGTGACGGACAAAGCCGATGTAGAATCCACCTGAGGAACAGTGAGATGCTGAAACACTGTTTCCTTCAGTTCGCTGTAGCAATACAATGCGCTGATAAGGCTGCCATCCACTGCCCTGTGGGTTTTGAAACGGTAAAGTGACGGACAAAGCCGGTGTAGAATCCACCTGAGGAACAGTGCGATGCTGAAACACTGTTTCCTTCAGTTAGCTGTAGCAATACAATGCGCTGATAAGGCTGCCATCCACTGCCCTGTGGGTTTTGAGCACAACCAACAACCCGTTTCTCCCTGGTGTGAATACCGGCATAACTTAACAAAATACTTTCTGCCATCTATAGATTCCATTCCTATTCTTCTCATGGTTGAACATAAAAATGCCTGTGTTATTGGTATTACCTTCGCAGTACCCTGCTGAAATAAATGCAGGACCGACCAGTAGGACCACAGCATCACATAAAGCCATATTGAAAACCATTATTAGAAGACACTCACACACAAACACACACACACACACACACACACACACACACACACACACACACACACACAAACACACGCACACACACGCGCACGCGCACACACGCACAACAAACACACACGCACACACGCGCACACACACACACACGCACACAACACACACTCGCATAATGTATACACACACTAACATACTCTCTCTCCCTCACACGCACACACACACATAGACGCACACACACACACACACGCACACACATATACACACACACACAACAAACACACACGCACACAACACACACTCGCAAAATATATACACACACAAACATACTCTCTCTCTCCCTCACACGCACACACACATAGACGCACACACACACACGCACACACACATACACACACTCACACACACACGCACACACACATAGACACACACACACACACACACACACACACGCACGCACGCACGCACGCACGCACACACACACACACACACACACACGCACAAACACACACACTCACACACACACACACACACACACACACACACACACACACACACACACACACACACACACACACGCAGGCAAATGAACGTCAGCACATGTATTACATTCTTTGTCGATCTCCCAGTTCATGGCTTTCTCTTCCCAACGCGTTGAACACGATGTTTCACGGTGGGGTCAACATCTCGATTAAAGGATTGAACAAACAAAAGCGACATTGAAACAGCTGCAAGGCCATGTTGTAGAAACAAGGATTATTCACAGCAGAATGAAGAAGAAGAAAAATAAATTGGGAGAACAGAGTAATAGGACAGTCTACCAGGGAGAGGAAAGGATTGAGCATGCAGTAGGCCACAAGGTGAAAATGAAGAGAGCGTTAATGTGCAGTTGACATAAAATGCAGAATTAGTGAGAGAAAGCGACAGCAGTACAGAGACAATGGACAAACGGGATAATGTAAGAGTGTTGGTTTTATTCTCCACATGCCTGTCGCCGGTATACAGTGGAGGGGGTGTTCATTCTGTGCCCACCAGTCTCCGGTGCAAAGTGACAGTGTGGGGATCATTTTATAGATATCAGTCGATGGTACAGATTGAGAATGTGCGGTTCTTTAGTTTTCACTCTCTGGATTATTGTGAGAGTATACATATCATATTGTACACACCAGTCTCTGTTACAGTGTCAGAGTGTGTGTTTCATTCTGTATCTGTCAGTCTCTGTTACAGTGGGATAGTGTGGGTTTAATTCTGTATCTCTCAGTCTCTGCTACAGTGTGAGAGTGTGGGTTTCATTCTCTATCTGTCAGTCTCTGTTACAGTGTGAGAGTGTGGGTTTCATTCTCTATCTGTCAGTCTCTGTTACAGTGTGAGAGTGTGTGTTTCATTCTGTAACTGTCGGTCTCTACTACAGTGTGATAGTGTGGGTTTCATTCTGTATCTATCTGTCTCTGTTACAGTGTGAGAGTGTATAAGTGAGAGTGATTATATAAGTGCGTAAGTAAATTCATGAACTGATAGAAATAGAACCCATAGATGCAGAATGTTTCATGTTCCAGCAGCATGTATACAAATAAGTTTCCCTCAACTATTCAAAATTGCTACCTTCACCGAGTATCTCTGCTCTCTTGTTTGCCAGTTCATTTGCACAATTCATCTGCGCAACTGTGTTAGTTTATTCGAGTGATGTCCCACTCGTAAATAATGCAATACTAATTTTGATTCTCTTATGTGAGCTTCAGACTCGTCTGCATCATGCCTTCCATGTTTTATTGACAAAATAGTTACGGCCTTGTCCTGTGTAGTAGTGAGGAAGTTTGTGAGTAGGGTGTGAGGGAAGGTCAGGTTCCACATTTGGAATAATCCAATGAGGTAGGGGGTTATATGGGAGGCAGGGTTTGAGGGTCGTCACAACATTGTGGGCCGAAGGGCCTGTACTGTGCTGTACTGTTCTATGTTCTATGTTCAAAGTTCCAAATTGTTTCATGCAGAAAAAACACAGATCCTACTAGGTGCCACAAGATATACAACATACCCGCTGTGTACACAGACACTCTGTCCAGTTCTCCTTCAGCCCTGGGCGACATCAATGTTTACCTCATTTTCATCAGCTTCCCTGTATAATATTTACTTTCGATACCTTGAATTCCAGAGCTATCTACAGTTCCTTCTATCTTTTAAACTATCTTCTCCATATCTGTATTATCTGTGTGTATGTGTATTTGTCTTTGTGTGTTTATTTGTTTGTTCGTGTGTGCATGTGTGTGTGTGAGAGTGTATATGTATATGCGGTTGTGTGTACTGAAATACCTGCTATACAGAGTATCTTATAAAGTACATGAATACAATTTCCTATGCGTGCTGTGGATGTTGAAACGGTAAGGTGACGGTCAAAGCCGCTGTTGAATCCACCTGACCAACAGTAAGATGTAGAAATATTATGTTGTTCAGTTAGCTGTAGGAGTATAATGCTCTGGTAAGGCTGTCATTCACTGTTCTGTGGGTTACGAGCGCAACCACCAACACGTTTGACTCTGGTGTAAATACCGGCATAATAGTTTCTGTCATTTATAGATTCAACTCCGTAAACATATGTCAACATCTCCTGCTTTAACATAATATACCAGTGTATTTGGGATTATCTGCGCTGTGCCCCGGTAGAAATAAATACAGGATCGCCAAATAAGATCACACATGAAGTAACTTCAATTTAGAAACCATAATAAACACACACACACACACACACACACACACACACACACACACACACACACACACACACACACACACACACACATACACACACACACACACACACACACACACACACACACACACACACACACGCAGACTTTCTCTATCTCTCTCGCTCACATACACTTCCTCCATCTGTCTCTCTATCTCGTTGACTCTCTATCCCTCCCCCCCACTCCTTCTCTCCATCTCTTACTGCGAATGTATTTAATTATTCACTGATGTCCCTGTTCATGTCTTTCTCTTTCGTCACTGAACACGTTAAACAACATATTTTACGGCAGAGTCTGTAAATAGATTAAGGGACAGAAAAAAAGAGAAACGACTTGTTGCAGAAAGCGATATTGAAAGGAGCATGAAAGAAAAATGAACAGTAAATGGAGAACAGAGGGTAGTAGCTCAGTCTGCCGGAGAGCAGAGGGTTCAGGATGCAGTAGGTTTCAAGCCGAAAATGAAGTGAAGGTTGAATTGCAATTCACATAAAATACAGACGAGAGACAGAGAACGGCAGCAGTGCAGAGACAATCAACAACCAGGAGAGATTCCATCGCATAATATGTGTGTTCTATTGTCTACCTGCTTGTCGCCGCTATGGTGTAAAGAGGGGTGGTTCATTGTGTACCCACCAGTCTCCGGTGCGATGTGAGATGTGTCTGTCAGTCTCTGTTACAGTGTGAGAGTGAGGGTTTTTATTTTGTATCTGTCAGTCTCTGCTACAGTGTCAGAGTGTAGGTTTCACTCTGTATCTTTCAGTCTCTGCTGCAGTGTGAGAGTGTGAGATTCATTCTTTATCAGTCAGTCTCTATTACAGTGTGATAGTGTGGGTTTCATTCTGTATCTGTCAGTCTCTGCTACAGTGTGATAGTGTGGGTTTCATTCAGTATCTGTCAGTCTCTATTACAGTGTGATAGTGTGGGTTTCATTCTGTATCTGTCAGCCTCTGTTACAGTGTGTGAGTGTGGGTTTCATTCTGTATCTGTCAGTCTCCATTACAGTGTGAGAGTGTGGGTTTCATTCTGTATGTGTCAGTCTCTGTTACAGTGTGATAGTGTGGGTTTTTATTTTGTATCTGTCAGTCTCTGCTACAGTGTCTGAGTGCAGGTTTCATTCTGTATCTGTCAGTCTCTGCTACAGTGTGAGAGTGTGGGTTTCATTCTGTATCTGTCAGTCTCCGCTACAGGGTGAGAGCGTGGGTTTCATTCTGTATCTGTCAGTCTCCGCTACAGGGTGAGAGCGTGGGTTTCATTCTGTATCTGTCAGTCTCTGCTACAGTGTGAGAGTGTGGGTTTCATTCTGTATCTATCAGTCTCTGTTACAGTCTGAGAGTGTGGGTTTTTATTTTGTATCTGTCAGTCTCTGTTACAGTGTGAGAGTATTTGTTTCATTCTGTATCTGTCAGTCTCTGCTACAGTGTGAGAGTGTGGATTTCATTCTGTATCTGTCAGTCACTGTTACAGTGTGAGAGTGTGGGTTTCATTCTGTATCTACCAGTCTCTGCTACAGTGTGAGAGTGTGGGTTTCATTCTCTATATGTCAGTCTCTGCTCGAGCGTTAAGTGTGTCCTCTCAGTCCTGTACCCGGAAGCTACTGATTCAGTGTGTATTTTTTCTCTTACTTTCTCAAATCTAGTAACTACACTTGAAATAGTCGCTGTCTTCCCTGACCTATATTTGGAACAAGAGTCTACTACAGTTGTTTTTTTTATAATTGTGAGATAGAGCGATCATCATTGAATAGTGTCTGTTGCTCGAATCAGTGCATTCCGGATAATAGAGTCATGGGGCAAACAGACCATACGTCACGGCATCATTCTGCATGCTATTTCTTTACTCAACCAGAACAGCACCTGGTCTGTAATTTTCCATGGCTTGGCAAAACAACTGCTTCAATTTTGAATGAAAATAAACACTTTAGATAAGTGCATAATTTAGGTATATAACTTTTAACGTTCCTCAATGTGCACAACAGTGTGAGTTTATTCCAGTGATGTCCCACTCGAAAATGTTTCAGTTTGATTTTTTATGTGAGCTTCAGACTGGTGTGTATCATCCATCCATGTTTTATTGATAATGTAGTGACAGCCTTGTTCAGTGTGGCTCTGAGAGAGTTTGTGAGTAGGAATGTGAGGGAAGCTCAGGTTTCACATTTGGAATAATCCAATGTTCCACATTGCAGCCTGGGGCTGACTGATGAACTACTGAGAAACTGGCGTCACCGCTCAGGCAACAAACCCACCCCACCCCGCCCCACTATGTGCCACCAGATACAAACTATCCCCGCTTTTGTACGAGACACTCTGTCCAGTTCCCCATCAGCCCTGGACGGCATCAATGTTTACCACCCTCATTTTGACCAGCCTCTCCTTTATAATATTTATTTGCGATACCTTGAAGTCCAGAGTTGTCCACAGTTCCCTTTATCTCTTAAACTATCTTCTCCATATCTGTAGTATCTGTGTGTATATATTTGTGCGTGGTTGTGTGAGTGTGTGTGTGTGTGTGTGTGTGTGTGTGTGTGTGTGTGTGTGTGTGTGTGTGTGTGTGTGTGTGTGTGTGTGTGTGTGTGTGTGTGTGTGTGTGTGTGTGTGTGTGTGCGTGTGTTTATTTGTTTGTTCGAGTGTGCATGTGTGTGTATGTGGGAGTGTGTATGTATATATGCGCGCGTGTAGGCTGAAATACCTCTTGTACCTCTTGTAATTTATATGAATAAAATTCCCTGCCCGTGCTGTGGATTTTGAAACGTTAAGGTAACCATCGAAACCGCTGTTGAATCCACCTGAGGAGCAGTGAGATGCTGAAATACTGTGGCGTTCAATTAGCTGTAGGAATGTAATGGGCTGTAGGAACGTAAACAGATGTCTTCATCTCCTGCTTTAACGTAAAATACCCGTGTATTTGGGACTACCTCCGCAGTGCCCTGGTAGAAATAAACGCAGGATCGCCAAATAAGGTCACACATTAAGAAAATTCAGTTTAAAAATCATTATCACTACATTGTATAACTGCACCATTACCTCTCGCTCTTAAATTCAGTCTCAGGATTGATGAAGGCCAATGCACCTTATGCCTTCTTAACCACAGAGACAACCTGCGTAGCCCCAAGATCCCTCTGATCCTCCACACTGCCAAGAGTCTTACAATTAATACTATATTCTGCTATCATATTCGAAAATGCATCCTATCAGTGTCCCGTTGTAAACGCTGTCAGCCCACCACACTATCCACAACATCCCCAAACATGGGGCATCAGCAGATTTACTGACCCATCCTTCCACATCCTCATTCAGGTCATTTATTTAAAAAAACCGCAAAGAATAGGGGTCCCAGAACAGATCCCTGAGGCGCACCACTGGTCACCGGCCTCCATGCATAATATGACCCATCTACAAACACTCTTTGCCTTCTGTGGGCAAGCCAGTTCTGGATCCACAATGTCCCCTTTGATCCCATGCCTCCTTATTTTCTCAATAAGCCTTGCATGGGTTAGCTTATCAAATGCCTTGCTGAAATCCATATACACTACATCTACTGTCCTTCCTTCATCAATGTTTTCAGTCACATCCTCAAGAAATTCAAGAAACGACCTGCCCTTGATAAAGCCATGTTGACTATTCCTAATCATATGCCTCTACAAATGTTCATAAATTCTGCCTCTCAGGAGCTTCTCCATTAAGACTCACTGGCCTATTTTTTTCTGGGCTATCCCTACTCCCTTTCTTGAATAAGAGAACACCATCCGTAACCCTCCAATCCCCCAGAACCTCTCCCGTCCTCATTGATGATGCAAAGATCATTGCCAGAGGCTCAGCAATCCCCTCCCTCTCTTCCCACAGTAGCCCGGGGTACATCTCATTTCATCCCGGAGCTTTATCCAACTTGATGCTTTCTAAAAGCTCCAGCACATCCTCTTTCTTAATATCTACATTCTCAAGCTTTTCAGTTCACTGCAAGACATCCCTACGATCGCCAAGATCCTTTTCCGTAGTGAACACTGAAGTAAAGTATCCTTTGAGTATCTCGGCTATTTCCTCGGGTTCCTTAAACACTTTTCCATTCTCACACTTGATTGGTCCTATTCTCTCAGATCTTATCCTCCTGCTCTTCACATACATGTAGAATGCCTTGGAGTTTTCCTTAATCCTGAATGCTCTGTGTTCTTGTTTTATTTAAGCGGCTACCTGCAACAAGACGAACCTCAAGGCTGTCTACTGTATACATACTTTGATGGTAAATGTGCTGTGAACTATGAACAAGTCGGGAGCAATGTTAGGAAGGCGAGCTGGCCTTCATTTGTCTGGAATCGAGCTCAAACATGGTGAGAAAATGTGGCAGATCAGTAACGCACAGGTCAGACCACACTTGAAATGTTGAGCTTAGGGAGACGGTGGAAACGTTAAAGGGGGTGAAGAGCAGATTTACCAGGATACCACCTGGGCTACACACGCGGTGTTGTACAAACAATAAGTGGTTGTGATTGGAAGGCGCTGCCTGCTCCTGTGGTAGAGATGGGGGTCACCAGGTGTCTTCAAATGTAACTGCACACACAGATGACGGGCGATTCATGTGTAGATATCGAAACGATACAGGAAGCAAAGTTAACGAGACGGCTCATATAATAATCAGCGCAAAGCAGTTAAGGCCATAAGGACAGTAAGAATAGGAGCAGAATTAGTCAAGTTGGTCTATCGAGTCTGCTCCGCCATTTCATCATGGCTGATCCAATTTTCCTTTCAGCCCCAATGTCTTGTTTTTTTTTTCTATCCATGACTTGCAGAATGAAGAATCTATCACTTTCCGTCTTAAATATACATAAAGACTTGGACTATGCAGTTGCCCGTGGCAAGGAATTACAGGATTCAGCCCTCTCTGGCTAACGAAATTAGTTCTGTTTGCCGTTCTACAAGGATGCTCCTCTATTCTGAGGCAGCGTCCTCTGGTCCGAGACTCTCTCACCACAAAACATTATCCATCCCACATCTATTCTGTCAAGATCTTTCACCATTCCATATTTCCAATGACATCACACCTCATTTTTCTGTTTTCCAGTGAATTCCGGGCCAGAGCCAACAAACCCTCTTCATATGACAAGCCGTTAAATCCGGAAATCATTTTCGTAAAGCAGGACAGATCACTCTGTAGTTTCAGCACATCCTTTCTAATCGGAGAGTCTCAAATCTGCTCACAACACTCAAAGTGCAGCCCTAACAGTGCTTTATAAAGTCTCAACGTTACATTGAATCGGGCGAGTGACCACCTTCTATACTGTTCTCTGGGTTATTTCCGTGGTGGTCATGAGCACTGGCTTTCCAAAGAATGGCCCCTCCCTCTTTCTCTCCTTTCCCCATTCGGTATCAGATGATACTCGCCCTTATCGCTCTGCTAAACCTGACTTGTGCTGATGCAATCAACGTTGACTTTTCCTGCCGAGGGGAAACTGCAGAATGACGCGCGAAGCATCACGGGTTCAAAATGCCGAAAGGCATCCTCCCGAGGATTCACAGATACTGGATCCCGAGCGAGCAGTGTGTGGTCAGTTAGATGGCTGTGGGTGGGTGAGAATGCCAAAAGGCATCCTCCCGAGGATTCACAGATACTGGATCCCGAGGGAGCAGTGTGCGGTCAGTTAGATGACTGAGGGTGGGTCAGAATGCCGAAAGGCATCCTCCCGAGGATTCACAGCTACTGGATCCCGAGGGAGCAGTGTGCGGTCAGTTAGATGACTGAGGGTAGGTCCAAAAGCTGAAAGGCATCCTCCAGAGGATTCACAGATACTGGATCCCGAGGGAGAAGTGTGCGGTCAGTTAGATGACTGAGGGTGGGTCCAAATGACGAAAGGCATCCTCCAGAGGATTCACAGATACTGGATCCCGAGGGAGCAGTGTGCGGTCAGTTAGAAGACTGAGGGTGGGTCCAAATGCCGAAAGGCATCCTCCCGAGGATTCACAGATACGGGATCCCGAGGGAGCAGTGTGCGGTCAGTTAGATGACTGGGGGTGGGTCCAAATGCCGAAAGGCATCCTTCCGAGGATTCACAGTTACTGGACCCCGAGGGAGCATTGTGCGGTCAGTTAGATGACTGAGGGTGGGTCAGAATGCCGAAAGGCATCCTCCCGAGGATTCACAGATACTGGATCCCGAGGGAGCAGTGTGCGGTCAGTTAGATGACTGAGGGTGGGTCCAAATGCCCAAAGGCATCCTCCCGAGGATTAACAGATACTGGATCCCGAGGGAGCAGTGTGCGGTCAGTTAGATGACTGAGGGTGGGTCCAAATGCCGAAAGGCATCCTCCCGAGGATTCACAGATACTGGATCCCGAGTGAGCAGTGTGCGGTCAGATAGATGACGAGTGTAGGTCCAAATGCCGAAAGGCATACTCCCGAGGATTCACAGATGCTGGATCCCGAGGGAGCAGTGTGCGGTCAGTTAGATGACTGGGGGTGGGTGAGAATGCCGAAAGGCATCCTCCCGAGGATTCACAGATACTGGATCCCGAGGGAGCAGTGTGCGGTCAGTTAGATGACTGACGGTGGGTCCAAATGCCGAAAGGCATCCTCCCGAGGATTCACAGATACTGGATACCGAGGGAGCAGTGTGCGGTCAGTTAGATGAATGAGGGTGGGTCAGAATGCCGAAAGGCATCCTCCCGAGGATTCACAATACTGGATCCCGAGGGGGCAGTGTGCGGTCAGTTAGATGACTGGGGGTGCGGGTGTACTCTGTGTTGCTGTTCGTGTGGATGTTTCTGGCGGGTGGTGGTGTTCTGTGGTGTTTGAACACTGGGCGTCTGCTGAGCGTGAGGAGTCAGATGGGTGCTGTGGGAGTGGCTGATGTGCAGTTATGGGCCCGTAGAATCAAGATTAGATACACGGATTTTGTTTTGCTGGTCAAGCCGGTGCGGGAGCGGAGATGCAGGCGCGGTGCTTGTGGGCGAGGGGGTGTATGAGGACGGCTTTAGGATCTGACGGCTGAGATATGGGCTGGCTGTGTGTTCAATAGAGGCCTGTGGTCAGTGTCAAATGCCTGGGAGCTGAGGGGTCTGCTGGGGAGGAATAGTCGCAGTGTGAGCTGATGGGGAGGAGTGGAGTCAGCGAGAATATGGACGGTATGTGGCCATTAGAAAATGAGGATGTAGGAGTCAGTGGAAACCTATCTAGTGGGGGTTATGACCATTGGGGCCGCGTGGGAGGTTCACATTGAATGGGGGCTGCTGGAGAGGGCTGTGATCACTGGGGACGTGGAAATATTTGAGGGCAGTGGGAAATGGTGAAGGTGTTGTAATGTCAGTTGTAACGCGGAGGAAGGACGACGTCGCTGGGAACTAGCAGGTGTGTTAGGACATTCCGACTTGGGCCGTAAGTAGAAACAACCGGGTATGTGTGGACCCATCCGGGACGTAGAAGTGTGCGGCCTTACTGGGGACTGGTGGGGGAGCTGTGGTGTTAATCGGAACGTGAACGAGGTGTGTGGTCAGTGGGATGTGTTGGGTTTTTTGTTATTGGGGACGTGGAGCGATGTGGGGTCAATGGGAACTGCTGGGCGGATCAGCTGTTCTTTGGAGCGTGGAGAAAGTATGCTGTCAGAGATAATCTACCGGGAAGGGTGTAACCAGTCGAGGTTGTTGGAGCAATGAGGGGTCAGTGGGAACTTCGGGAATGAGTGGGGTCATTGAGAACTTCGGGATTGAGTGAGATCAGTGGGAACTTCGGGAATGAGTGGGGTCATTGGGAACTTCGGGAATGAGTGGGGGCAGTGGGTAATCGCAGGGAGGAACAGAGACTGTGTTCTGGTGCGGAGGTAATGGGCTCAGAGGAGATGTTGCTAAAGCGCTCGGCCAGAGGAAGCTGGTGCGGAGGTGCGGGCTATGGAGGCTGAGCGAGAGTTAGAGGCCGTGGACGCTGGTGTTGTGGTGGAGCCCGTGGTGACTGGTGGGGAGGAGGAGGCCGTGGACGCTGGTGTTGTGGTGGAGGCCGTGGTGACTGGTGGGGAGGTGGAGTCCGTGAATGCTGCTGAAAGCCTTGGAGGCCGTGGAGGCTGGTGTAGAGTTGGAGTCAGTGAGGATGGTTGAACCGCGTGAGGATTAAAGGGAAATCGATCGGAATGTGTGTGCGCGGTTAGTGGAGACGTTGCTCGAGAGTTGCTCAATGTCGGGACTGTTGAGAGATTGCGGAGTCAGAGATTAATAGGGCGGCGTGGCCACAGGGGTGCATCTTGTTGGGATGTGATGAGATCACTGGGAAAAGCTGATGGGAAGGATCAAAGTCATTGCCATGTGTCGATCGCGAAAGGGCGGGTTCAGAAGGAGGGCTCAGTGAGGCGGTGTCTGGTCTTGCAGTGTGTGTAAAACGTGTGGGGGTGTCGGTGATTTCAATGCGACGGGCCTGTGCTGATGGAGTTGACTCAGTGGGTTTTCGTGTGGGAGGTTTGGGTTCAGGAGGAGTGGTTGTTGAGGAGACGTGTGGTCATTGGGAACTGGTGGGAAAAGGGTGTGTTTAATGAGACAGCATGGTCAGGGGGAATGGTCAGTGGTGGAGAGATGGTGGTCAATAGGTACAGCTCGTACGGAAGGCGCTGGGTGACAGGAAGGGGCTAAAGGCGGAGTTGTGGTGTCTGTGGACGCTAAGAGATGCCGAAACTCGGTCCCAGTGGGTACTGGGAGACACGTGGAATAAGTGCAAGAATGTTGTCACGAGGCGTGTTTTATTATTGGGAATCGCAATCTTCAGTATTTAATTTAATCTGACATATTTTCCTATATTCCTTTAGCCTTCCTCTATATCACGGTTATGATTCCCCCAAAGTTTTTCCGCTCCTCGTTCATGTTTATGAAAAACAAAATGCTCTTGCTACTGACATCTGAGGAAGTTCAGTGCGCGGCATCAACTCGTTATGGCAATCTAACTATCGACAGGGAAACATCGAGCTTTGAAAAATGAATGATGAAATTCACGTCACACAGAATCACACAGGAATATTTAATTAACTTGTTACCGGAATCTTGGTTAAAAAATGGAGAATTATTAATTATATATTCAGTCCCACAGTAACGTCAGATAGAAATCATGAGTTTTGATTTTGGATTTACAGTTTAAACTCTATAAAACAAGTCTGGATGACTTAACAAACATGTGGTGTGTCGTTGAAACAGAGCACACCATTCAAGCCCTTGCCATTCCGCTCCACTATTCCATTACGAGTGATTTATTATCCTTTTCAAACCTATTCTCCTGCCTTCTCCCGAAAACATTTGACGCCCTGATTAACCAAAAAGCTACAAATCTCCGGCTTAAATGTACCTAATGACGTGACCTGGAGAGCCGGCTGTGCCAATGAATTCCGCCCCCTGGCGAAATGAAACATTAAATCCTCATCTGTGTTCCAAATGAAGGTCCCTCAATCTGAAGCCGTGAGGACCGGTCGGAGGCTCCCCACTGTTGGAAAACTCCTCTCCATATCTACTCTGTCAGGGCATTGCAGCATTCCAAAGGTGTCAATCAAATCCCCGCTCGTTCTGCTGAACTCCAGCGGGTACAGTCCCAGAGATATCAATTCACAGTGATTGCTTACAACCCGGTACCTTGCCACACCGGACGCAGCAAACAGCTCACAGTTCAGTTCCATCACCGCACAGCATTCTGCGAAAATGAGTGAACAACCGGAATGTACGAAACAGGAAGTCACTGGCGCTGTGAAGCATTTTGCAAACTGCTGCATTATCATGCCGTGACACCAGCAACATGGAGATTACATGGAGTGACCGCCATAATAATGTCTCGAACTCAGTGTGGGAATGGTGAAGATATATGTGGAGTGTATAAAACGTAAAGTCCTTTAACTTGCTTCTAATATTCTGATGTTGGACATCAGTACTGTAAAGGGCCAGAGTTGCAAACCTGCTAAAGCACGGTCAACTTGTATTTATTGTATGAAAATACCGTCAGTCCAAAATGAAATGTGTACCGACGTGGTGTCAAATCATCGACGAGTAGGGCCGAGGCAAAATCATATCTGATCCGTATACTGGGGCTCCGGCGTTTGCTGAAACTAGATAGCTTCAGCCAGACAGAAAAATAGAGACAATAAGTCTCCCAGCAACGTGCTAATATAGTCGGCAAAGCAGAAATTTAACTGAAGGGAAATCTCCAAACATTGGAGAATGAGAATGGATGTAGGGACTGGCAGACTCGGCCAGTCTATATTATTACCCGAGCAATATAATCTATAATAGAAAAATAAATGTTTATCTTCTGAAATAACGGAAAGACGGAACTGCTGGGAGAAGTAACGTTTTCAGGGAGTTCAATTCATCAATATGCTTGTAGAGTGGGTCTGATTATATTTCGGAATTGATTAATTATTTGATCCTTTCAACTGAGCGGTACAGGCTTCTAAAACATTTCAAAACTAACACAGCTGGGGAAAGCAGAAGAACTTTCACCTGCTCTCTGAATCTGGTCTGGGTCACTCCGTAGATAAATGTATTTGTGCAGCTGCTGAAATTCTGAATCACAGAACCCCAAAACTGTGCCTGAAAAAGCCGAATGGACATTTCCAGGTCTGTGTAGAGGCATCGCATGAGAATGAAGACCAGAGTGGTTGTCGCCCAGCAGAGAAGGAAACTCACCGACAGGCTGAAGAGCAGAATGATGGATTGTCTCCGACTCTCCATCTCCAGATCTCGCTGTTTCCCGCAATTTCCCCGTCCCTTCAGCCCCCTGCCGACTCTGCTCGCCGCCAGTATCTGCCTGACGGTCAGAGCATTGAGGGTCAAAATGAGGAAGAAAGGAAGTAACGGATTCAACAGACGGTCCACCCAATAAAACCCCTCAAACGATGGCGAGAAAGGCACTACGGGTCTACTGAAACAAATCCAATTACCCCTCACTAACAACGCTATTCTTTCCATATACATGAAATAAAATGGTATGTTTTTAAAAAAGAAACCGAGAGATAGAGTGCCCATCACCATACCCGCAATTCTGGGGGTGCAGTATTTTGCTTTAAAAGTAGGCGAGCAAATGACCACAAAGCGATCGAAATTGAAAGCGACAGTAAACCACACGGAACAGTCAACGGCCACGTGACACAGGACGTAGTGGACAAGGCAGAACGGAGCGTTGTCCAGGACTCCGTAATGAAATCTGTATGCTCGACGCATCTGGTAGAACAGGACTTCGATAATCACCACCATTAGATCCGCCGCAGCCATCGCCACCAGGTACCGCGTGACGCATTTGGAGAGACCGCAGTTTCCTCGGCAGAGAATGATGATTGCCACAAGGTTAACTGCAGTGAGACAAAAACGACTAAAAATAAGAATTTTTTAAAAAAATCCAACACATTTTGCGTGGAAATACAGCCATGATCTGTTCGCTTGAAGTAAAATCCGTTGTTCATCTCTGCTGGACATTATCAGTGGAAGTAAAGAATACCTGTGTTTTTGCGGTTTGTTTGAAAGCCTGACCGCAGCACAAAGCGCTTTACAGGAGCACCTGCTGCTTTGTCTCCTCACGTTCACCGATGCAGCAGCGATGAGTAGAGTCCAAGAATGATAGATCACAGAAACGCTCCCTTCGGCCCATATCTCCATGCCGACCGGCACGGCCTTCTGAGCTGATCGCGTTCGTTCGCTTTTGGATCACATCTCTCTAAGGCTTTCGCATTTCTCAAACTGTCCAGGTGTATTTTAAATATTGTTAACGACTCTGTATCGCCCATTTCCATTCTCAGGCTCTTCAACATCAGAGTAACTTCTGTGTGAGAAAACGTCGCTCGGAATCCAGCTACATTTCTGCCCTCTGATCTTCAGTCTACCCTCTTTTGTTCACGATTACCCAACCACACGGAGATGAATGACTGTATCAATACATTATCGTGGCTTTATGCACCTCTATTAAGCCATCCGCGAAATGCCTGCCTCAAGGAATAAAATGGCACTCGGCCGAACCTCTCCCTGTAACTCAAGCCCTGAAGTTCCGGCAGCATCTTTGTAAATACTGTCTGCACTCTTTTCAGCGGACTTCTGCCTTTCCTATAACAGGGCGACCAAGACTGTTCACAGAACTACAAGCGCGGTATCTCCAAGGAGAGGGGTAGTGTAATTGAAGTGCGCATCTACGCTTCTTTCCGAAAGTCTGAGTTATTATTCGATTGCAAGGTCAGATTCTGAAAACAAGATCTCGCACCCCAGCAACCTTCTATCTATTTTCTTTTACTGATTCGGGGACAAACCATTGCTCTGACCAGAAGATTTTTACACGGTTTGGAAAGTGCACGGCACTTTAAATGTTTTTTTATATATGTAATATCCATGTCAAACAATGGTAAAACACAACACAACACAGGTAAAGGCTGTCAGGCAGTCACCTCTGACAGGGAGTGTGCCAAAGTGAAATGTTCTGACTGAACGGCGTTGGTGGTTTCTGTCTTTATTGTGACCATTTTTGACAGTGTTGCAAACTGAAATAATGACAACGCAAATACGTTGAAGCTCAAAAATGTTCCAATGTAAATGTGGTACGTTTAGTATTTAGCACATTTATGGATTATACTGAGTAATACTGTTAATTTCACGGCATTTCATAATTATGTTAACAATGATTTCAAAAACAAATATTTACGGAGTGACCCATTTCAGTTCTGGCGCAGCTGCGTACCCGCGCATTTGCGAAGGAACAGTGCTGACAGCAAGAAACATAGATCAGAATTTGTGAATTGAACAGTGCCGGGAGGGGAAAAATAGAAGGGGAAAAGATTAGTTTCCCTTTCAGAAAGAGGGAAGAGAATTTTTTGGTGGAAATTGGTAAATTTCCAGTTGGGCGCTAGACGCTGTAAGATGCGTGCGGGAGTGTTTGAGGAGCGACAAGAGAGTCTCTGGATCACAGCCGTGGCGGCGCATCGTTTATGGTGAAATGGAACCCTACCGCACGGCCGCGCCATTGGAATCCCTGTCTTTAGACGAGTCTCTTTCACCCTTCCCTAACAAGCTGGCCTCAGTGACGAAGCACACGACACTACTAAGTTGCTGTAAAGTCTCATTTGTTTCACAAATGTCCTTTAGGGATGGAGAATATTCGGCTTTATCTGGATCTTATGTGACTGTAGACCCAAGAATCCTGTGGATTGTTACATTAATCCTCAGATTGGGAAAACTAGAGAGCCGGTAATAATATCAGAATTCCCTGTGATGGTCACTTCCCGTGAGTCCGAACAGGAAAAGGGAACAGAATTTCACGTTGAAATCAAAGCTATTCACTGTGAGTTTAACGGCCAATCTACTGCTCACGTGACTGGGTTGGCAGGAATGCGGTCCGCTCATGACGGGAGGTTTCGATAGACATGGATTGTGTGTGTTACGTCCGTGCAGGTCGAGTTCTCACATCACAGCTGAGAAGACTACAGGCAGTTCCAGCGACAAATCTGCATGAACCAGGTTAAAATATTAACAGGGCAGGAGATTGAGAGGAACGAGAAGGCATATTTGGGATGTTTAATAAACACCGATTAAAATCACATCAGCTGTAGCTCAGAGCGGCGGGAGTTCTCTGTTTCAGTATAAGGCACTTACCCGGGATGCCGACAATTACAATCACTGTGTAATAAATAGCACTCTCTTCAAGCATTGTTAATCCAAGGCTGTTAGTATTTACAGTTCTGTTTGGAATGTTCCCAAATTCTAAATGTCATAAAAGTTGTAAATAGCCAGTAAATGAACTCAAACAGTTATAACAACGCCCAGAGAGCAAATTTCTTTCGCGCCTACAGGTTAAAACTCTTCACGGATCACACGTTGTTGAGAGTCCACCGCGTCTGGATGTTTCCGTCCTCAATGTAGCTGAAGCACAGAATGACATTCTTTTATAGACTAATCGGTTACCAGCAATGATAACAATTTGTACATTGACGGGTGCTGATTACTGCTAATTAGCAATTATTTCTCTGATTTAGCGAACCCTAATGCCACTGGGGAAATAACAAGCCTGATTTCATTGAACTGAACGCAACACCTGTCATGGAGCCTCAAGAGCCGGCCGATGCTGGGATCGCAACACCAGATGCGATGTTGTCAAACTACTCCGTGTCCACCTCATCAGCGCTGATTCCACTCTCACATTACGAGTGGAGTCTCTGCCGTGTTACTTCCCTGTGATGACGCACCTTTCATGTGATTCACTGTTACTTTGCTCCGGTGATTTTCTTTCTGAATATGATACATTAACTTTTTTTTTGGCGTAAACCCTCACTGTTTGCACTGTTACCGGAGTCAGTCGCTAACACAGATGTTGGCGAGTATGCGGCGCGAAATGCAAACCAATGACCCCAGCATTACAGACATTGTCCGCTGCTGTACCAGACAGAGAAAAACAGAAAATGTTGCATCAACACCGGTTGATATTAGAGTCACCAGGTGATTTTCGAAGTTGTATTTCAGAAAGAATTTGATTGACAGACAGAGAGACAGACATACTTTATTGATACCGATGGAAATTGGGTTTCGTTACAGCCGCACCAACTAAGAATAACGAAGAAATATAGCAATATAAAATCATAAATAATTAAATAATAATTTAATAATAATAAGTTAATCACGCCAAGTGGAAATAAAGTCCAGGACCAGCCTATTGGCTCAGCGTGTCTGACACTCCGAGAGTGGAGCAGTAAACTTTGATGGCCACAGATAGAAATGACTTCCTATGACGCTCAGTGTTACATCTCGGTGGAATGAGTCTCTGGCTGAATGTACTCCTGTGCCTAACCAGTACATTATGGAGTGGATGGGAGACAGTGTCCAAGATGTCATGCAACTCGGACAGCATCCTCTTTTCAGACACCACCGTCAGACAGTCCAGATCCACCCCCACAACATCACTGTCCTTACGAATAAGTTTGTTGATTCTGCTGGTGTCTGCTACCCTCAGCCTGCTGCCCCAGCACACAACAGCAAACATGATAGCACTGACCACCACAGACTTGTAGAACATCCTCAGCATCGTCCGGCAGATGTTAAAGGACCTCAGTCTCCTCAGGAAATAGAGTCGGCTCTGACCCTTCTTGTAGACAACCTCAGTGTTCTTTGACCAGTTCTTTGATTCAGGGAAAAAGTGCGTATTAAGCTGTTAAAATTACCTATGTAAGTGTGAACATCTTATATATCTTATAACGTATCTGTATAAAATTTCCTACTCGTGCTGTGGATTTTGAAACGGTAAAGTGACGGACAAAGCCGATGTAGAATCCACCTGAGGAACAGTGAGATGCTGAAACACTGTTTCCTTCAGTTCGCTGTAGCAATACAATGCGCTGATAAGGCTGCCATTCACTGCCCTGTGGGTTTTGAAACGGTAAAGTGACGGACAAAGCCGATGTAGAATCCACCTGAGGAACAGTGAGATGCTGAAACACTGTTCCCTTCAGTTCGCTGTAGCAATACAATGCGCTGATAAGGCTGCCATCCACTGCCCTGTGGGTTTTGAAACGGTAAAGTGACGGACAAAGCCGATGTAGAATCCACCTGAGGAACAGTGAGATGCTGAAACACTGTTCCCTTCAGTTCGCTGTAGCAATACAATGCGCTGATAAGGCTGCCATCCACTGTCCTGTGGGTTTTGAAACGGTAAAGTGACGGACAAAGCCGATGTAGAATCCACCTGAGGAACAGTGAGATGCTGAAACACTGTTTCCTTCAGTTCGCTGTAGCAATACAATGCGCTGATAAGGCTGCCATCCACTGCCCTGTGGGTTTTGAGCACAACCAACAACCCATTTCTCCCTGGTGTGAGTACCGGCATAACTTAACAAAATACTTTCTGCCATCTATAGATTCCATTCCTATTCCTCTCATGGTTGAACATAAAAATGCCTGTGTTATTGGCATTACCTTCGCAGTACCCTGCTGAAATAAATGCAGGACCGACAAGTAGGACCACAGCATCACATAAAGCCATATTGAAAACCATTATTAGCAGACACACACACACACACACACACACACGCACACACACACACACACACACACACACACACACACGCACACGCAGGCAAATGAACGTCAGCACATGTATTAAATTCTTTGTCGATTTCCCAGTTCATGGCTTTCTCTTCCCAATCGGAACGCGTTGAACACGATGTTTCACGGTGGAGAAACATCTCGATTAAAGGATTGAACAAACAAAAGCGACATTGAAACAGCTGCAAGGCCATGTTGTAGAAACACGAATTATTCACAGCAGAATGAAGAAGAAGAACAATAAATGGGGAGAACAGAGTAATAGGACAGTCGACCAGAGAGAGGAAAGGATTGAGCATGCAGTAGGCCACAAGGTGAAAATGAAGAGAGCGTTAAAGTGCAGTTGACATAAAATGCAGAATTAGTGAGAGAAAACGACAGCAGTACAGAGACAATGGACAAAAGGGATAATGTAAGTGTGTTGGTTTTATTCTCCACATGCCTGTCGCCGGTATACTGTGGAGGGGGTGTTCATTCTGGGCCCACCAGTCTCCGGTGCAAAGTGACAGTGTGGGGATCATTTTATAGATATCAGTCGCTGGTACAGATTGAGAATGTGCGGTTCTTTAGTTCTCACTCTCTGGTTTATTGTGAGAATATACATATCATATTGTACACACCAGTCTCTGTTACAGTGTCAGAGTGTGTGTTTCATTCTGTATCTGTCAGTCTCTGTTACAGTGGGATAGTGTGGGTTTCATTCTGTATCTGTCAGTCTCTGCTACAGTGTGAGAGTGTGGGTTTCATTCTGTATCTGTCAGTCTCTGCTACAGTGTGAGAGTGGGGGTTTCATTCTTTATCTGTTAGTCTCTACTACAGCGTGAGAGTGTGGGGTTCATTCTGTATCTGTCAGTCTCTGTTACAGTGTGAGAGTGTGGGTTTCATTCTGTATCTGAAAGTCTCTGCTACAGTGTGAGAGTGTGGGTTTCATTCTGTATCTGTCAGTCTCTGTTACAGTGGGATAGTGTGGGTTTCATTCTGTATCTGTCAGTCTCTGCTACAGTGTGAGAGTGTGGGTTTCATTCTGTATCTGTCAGTCTCTGCTACAGTGTGAGAGTGGGGGTTTCATTCTTTATCTGTTAGTCTCTACTACAGTGTGAGAGTGTGGGGTTCATTCTGTATCTGTCAGTCTCTGTTACAGTGTGAGAGTGTGGGTTTCATTCTGTATCTGAAAGTCTCTGCTACAGTGTGAGAGTGTGGGTTTCATTCTGTATCTGTCAGTCTCAGCTACAGTGTGAGAGTGGGGGTTTCATTCTGTATCTGTCAGTCTCTGCTACAGTGTGAGAGTGGGGGTTTCATTCTTTATCTGTTAGTCTCTACTACAGTGTGAGACTGTGGGGTTCATTCTGTATCTGTCAGTCTCTGTTACAGTGTGAGAGTGTGGGTTTCATTCTGTATCTGAAAGTCTCTGCTACAGTGTGAGAGTGTGTGTTTCATTCTGTATCTGTCAGTCTCTACTACAGTGTGAGAGTATATAAGTGAGAGTGAGATTATATAAGTGCGTAAGTAAATTCATGAACTGATAGAAATAGAACCCATAGATGCAGAATGTTTCATGTTCCAGCAGCATGTATACAAATAAGTTTCCCTCAACTATTCAAAATTGCTACCTTCACCGAGTATCTCTGCTCTCTTGTTTGCCACTTCTTTTGCACAATTCTTCTGCGCAACTGTGTTAGTTTATTCGAGTGATGTCCCACTCGTAAATAATGCAGTATTAATTTTGATTGTCTTATGTTAGCTTCAGACTCGTCAGCATCATGCCTTCCAAGTTTTATTGACAAAATAGTTACGGCCTTGTCCTGTGTAGTAGTGAGGAAGTTTGCGAGTAGGGTGTGAGGGAAGGTCAGGTTCCACATTTGGAATAATCCAATGAGGTATGGGGTTATATGGGAGGCAGGGTTTGAGGGTCGGCACAACATTGTGGGCCGAAGGGCCTGTACTGTGCTGTACTGTTCTATGTTCTATGTTCAATGTTCCAAATTGTTTCATGCAGAAAAAACACAGATCCTACTAGGTGCCACCAGATATAAAACATACCCTCTGTGTACACAGACAATCTGTCCAGTTCTCCTTCAGCCCTGGGCGACATCAATGTTTACCTCATTTTCATCAGCTTCCCTGTATAATATCTACTTTCGATACCTTGAATTCTAGAGCTGTCTACAGTTCCTTCTATCTTTTAAACTATCTTCTCCATATCTGTAGTATCTGTGTGTATGTGCATTTGTCTTTGTGTGTTTATTTGTTTGTTCGTGTGTCCATGTGTGTGTGAGAGAGTGTATATGTATATGCGGTTGTGGGTACTGAAATACCTGTTATACAGGGCATCTTATAAAGTACATGAATACAATTTCCTATTCGTGCTGTGGATGTTGAAACGGTAAGGTGACGGTCAAAGCCGCTGTTGAATCCACCTGACCAACAGTAAGATGTTGAAATATTGTGGTGTTCAGTTAGCTGTAGGAGTATAATGCTCTGGTAAGGCTGCCATTCACTGCTCTGTGGGTTACGAGCACAACCACCAACACGTTTGACTCTGGTGTAAATACCGGCATAATAGTTTCTGTCATTTATAGATTCAACTCCGTAAACAGGTGTCATCACCTGCCTGAAGGAATAAAATGCCACTCGGCCGAACCTCTCCCTGTAACTGAAGCCCTGGAGTTCCGGCAGCATCTTTGTAAATATTCTTTACATTCCGTTCAGCGAACATCTGCCTTTCCTATAACAGGGCGACCAAAACTGTTCACAGAACTCCAAGCGCGGTATCTCCAAGGAGAGAGGTAGTGTAATTGACGTGCGCATCTACACTTCTTTCTAGAGGCTTTAGTTATTATTCGATTGCAAGGTCAGATTCTGAAACCAAGATCTCGCACCCCAGCAACCTTCCCTCTGTTTTATTTTACTGCTTCGGGGACAAACCATTGCTCTGAGCAGAACATTGTTACCCGGTCTTAAAAGTGCTCGGCACTTGTAATGTTTGTTTTATATGTAATATCCATGTCAAACAATGATAAAACACAACACAACACGGGTAAATGGTGTCAGGCAGTCACCTCTGACGGGGAGTATGCCAAAGTGAAATGTTCTGACTGAACGGCGTTGGTGGTTTCTGTATTTATTGTGACCATTTTTGACAGTGTTGCAACCTGAAATAATGACAACGCAAATAGGTTGAAGCTCTAAAATGTTCCAATGTAAATGTGGTACGTTTAGTACTTAGCACATTTATGGATTATATTCAGTAATACAGTTAATTTCACGGTATTTCATAATTATATTAACAATGATTTCAAAAAATATTTACGGAGTGACCCATTTCAGTTCTGGCGCAGCTGCGTACTCGCGCATCTGCGAGGGGACAGTGCTGACACCAAAGAACATAGATCAGAATTTGAGATTGGAAAAACTTGGGAATTGTCAAAGAGTAGAAAATGGAGCGTCCTTTAATTGAACAGCGCTGGGAGGGGAAAATGAGTTTACCTTTTAGAAAGATGGAAGAGAAATTTTTGGTGGAACTTGGTAAATTTGCAACTGGGCGCTCAGCCGCTGGAAGATGCGTGCGCGAGTGTTTGCGGAGCGACAAGAGTCTCTGGATCACAGCCGTGGGTGCGCATCGCTTATGGTGAAATGGAATCTTACCGCACGGCCGCGCCGTTGGAATCCCTGTCTTTAGACGAGTCTCTTTCACCCTTCCCTAACAAGCCGGCTTCGGTGACGAAACACACGACACTACCGAGTTGCTGTCAAACCTCATTTGTTTCATAAATGTCCTTTAGGGATGGAGAATATTCGCCTTTATCTGGATCTTATGTGACTGTAGACACAAGAATACTGCGGATTGTTACGTTAATCATCCGATCGGGAAAATTAGAGAGACGGTAATAATATCAGAATTGTCTGTGATGCTCACTTCCCGTGAACCTGAACCAGAAAAGGGAACAGAATTTCACAAGTTGAAATCAAAGTTATTTACTGCCAGTGTAAACTTTAATCTACTGCTCACGTGACAGGGTTGGAAGGAAGAAGGTCCGCTAATGACGGGAGGTTTTGCTGGACATGGGTTGTTTGTGTTGTGTCTGTACAGTTCGATGTCTCACGACACAACTGAGAAGACTACACGCAGTTCCAGTGACAAGCCTGCATGAACCAGGTTAAAATATTAACAGGGCGCAGGAGATTGAGAGGAACGAGACGGCATTTTAGGGATTTTTTATAAACACCGATTAAAATCACATCAGCAGTAGCAGAGAGCGGCGGGAGGTCTCCGCTTCCGTATGAGTTATCGAAAGGCACTTACCCGGGATGCCGGCAATTGTAATCACTGTGTAACAAATAACCCTCTCTTCAAGCATTGTTAATCCAAGGCTGTTAGTATTTGCAATTGTTTTCGGAATAGTCCCAATTTCTAAATATCATAAAAGTTGTAAATAGCCACTAAGTAAACTCAAACAGTTATAACAAAGCCCAAAGAGCAAATTTATTTTACGCCTGCAAAATAAAACCCTTCACCGATCGCACGTTGTTGAGAGTCCACCGCGTCTGGATGTTTCCGTCCTCAATGTAGCTGAAGCACAGAATGGCATTCTTTTATAGAATAATCGGTTACTAATGATGAAAACAACTTGTACATTACTACTATTTACTACTAATAATTACTATTAATTAGCAATTATTTCTCTGTTTTAGCGAATCATAATGCCAATGGGGAAATAACACGCCTTATTTCATTGAACTGAAAACAACACCAGTCTTGTAGCCTCAAGGGACGGCTAACGCTAGAACTACATCACCTTTGCCCAGTAACTCGTTTTATTGCACATGTTAAATACAGCAAAATAATACAGAAAGACATGGCAAAAGTAAAGGCAAACAACTGAGGTGACAGCAAATTTCACTTTTGCCCAGTAACAAGCCTTATTGCATTTCGTTGTAGCTGTCGTCCCTTTCATCGGTGAAGACACAGTGGATGTAGGAACTGTTTCCAGTGTCACCCCTCTGTGGGAGTGGGGAAGATGTTGTGCAGTGGTGCATTGGGGCCACCCGGTGGTCTGTGTGTCCGTGTGTGTTGCTATTGTAGTGGCTGTGAAGCTGGTATTGTGGCGGTGAAAAGTACTCGGGATGAGCCATCGTATTACTCATCACTGCAAATCCCTCTGCAACAGAGTCAGTCAGTTTTTCAATGTTCGTCATCAGTCGGGTCATACTATCCGTGAACTCCCTGTCGGTTGCCTCCACACGCTCCGGTGTTTGCTTTTTTTAAGTCCTCCTGCGCGAGAGCCAACAGCTGTCCGTCGTTTGGCAATTTCCTTTTAAGTTTTTCTAGTCGCACCAAATCCTTCACGGCGAGGTTCGACATCAAACATGTCGCTTGATTTCGGTAAATGTGGCCTGCGCATGCCCAGTAGGAGGAGATTCGCCCAAATAACCATTTTAATGTGGGCGGAGGTACTTTCAAAAACGCCTCGTGTGGACGCCTATCGTTTTTACACGAAACCGGCGTTTTCAATATTATCCGGTATAATGTGGGTGTAGCTTATGACTCACTTACATTGCTCCGGTGACTTTTTCCTGGATATGATACATTGACATTAATGTTTTGTTTTTTTGGCGCAAACCCTCACTGTTTGCACTGTCACCGAGTCAGTCACAAACACAGATGTTGGTAAGTATGCGGAGCGAAATGTAAACCAATGAACCGAGCATTGCAGACATTGTCCGCTGCATACTGGAGAGAGAGAGAGCAAAATAGAAAGCATTGCATCAACATCGGTTTTAATGCAACTAGGTACCAGTAAAAATATTACAGAGAAACCAGGTTGGATTTCAGAAAGAAATTGATTCGGGGAAAAAGTGCCTATAAAAATGCTAAAGTTACGTATGTAAGTGTGTACCTCTAATATATCTTATAACGTATCTGTATCAAATTTCCTACTTGTTCTGTGGATTTTGAAACGATGAAGTAACGGACAAAGCCGATGTTGAATCCACCCAGGGAACAGTGAGATGCTGAACTTCTGTGGCGCGCAATTCGCTGTAGGAATACAATGGGCTGATAAGGCTGCCATTCACTGCCCTGTGGGGTACGAGCACAACCATTAACACGTTTCTTCCCGGTGTGAATACCGGCATAATTTAACAAAATACTTTCAGTCATCTAAAGATTCCAAACCGATTCTTCTCATGGTTGAAAGTAAAAATGCCCGTGTTCTTGGCATTATCTTCGCAGTGCCCTGCAGAAATAAATGCAGGACCGACAAGTAGGGCCACACCATCACATAAAACCATATTAAAAGCCATTATTAGCACACACACACACACACACACACACACACACACACACACACACACACACACACACACACATACACACACACACACATACACACACACACACACACACACACATACACACACACACACCACACACACACAACACACACACACACACACACACACACACACACACACACACACACACACACACACGCGCGCGCGCGCACGCACACACGCGGGCGCGCAGGCAAATGAGTATCAGCAAAGGTATTAAATTCTTTGTCGATCTCCCAGTTCATGACTTTCTCATCCCAGTCGGAAAGCGTTGAATACGATATTTCACAGTGGGGTCAGAATATCGATTAAAGGATTGAAGAAAAAAAAAGCGAAATTGAAACAGCTGCAACGCCATTTTGTAGAAACAAGGATTATTCACAGCAGAATTAAAGAAGAAGAACAATAAATTGGGAGAACAGAGTAATAGGATTGAGCATGCAGTTGACTACAAGGTAAAAATGAAGAGAAGGTTACAGTGCTACAGTGTGAGAGTGTAGGTTTCACTCGGTATCTGTCAGTCTCTGTTACAGTGTGAGTGAGGGTTGCACTCTGTATCTGTCAGTCTCTGCCAGTGTGAGAGTGGGTTTCATTCTGTATCTGTCAGTCTCTGATACAGTGTGAGAGTGTGGGTTTCATTCTGTATCTGTCAGCCTTTGTTACAATGTGAGAGTGTGGGTTTCATTCTGTATCTGTCAGTCTCTGATACAGTGTGAGAGTGGGGGTTTCATTCTGTATCTGTCAGTCTCTGATACAGTGTGAGAGTGTGGGTTTCATTCTGTATCTGTCAGTCTCTGATACAGTGTGAGAGCGTGGCTTTCATTCTGTGTCAGTCTCTGTTACAGTGTGAGAGTGTGGGTTTCATTCTGTGTCTGTCAGTTCCTGTTACAGTGTGAGATTGTGGGTTTCAGTCTGAAACTGTCAGTCTTGCTACAGTGTGAGAGTGTGGGTTTCATTCTGTATCTGTCAGTCTCTGCGACAGTGTGAGAGTGTGGGTTTCATTCTGTATCTGTCAGTCTCTGCTACAGTGTGAGAGTGTGGCTTTCATTCTGTATCTGTCAGTATCTGCTGCAGCGTGAGAGTGTGAGTTTCATTCTGAATCTGTCAGTCTCTGTTACAGTGTGAGAGTGTGGGTTTCATTCTGTATCTGTCAGTCTCTGTTACAGTGTGAGAGTGTGGGTTTCATTCTGTATCTGTCAGTCTCTGTTACAGTGTGAGAGTGTGGGTTTCATTCTGTATCTGTCAATCTCTGTTACAGTGTGAGAGTGTGGGTTTCATTCTGTATCTGTCAGTCTTGTTACAGTGTGAGAGTGTGGGTTTCATTCTGTATCTGTCAGTCTCTGTTACAGTGTGAGAGTGTGGGTTTCATTCTGTATCTGTCAATCTCTGTTACAGTGTGAGAGTGTGGGTTTCATTCTGTATCTGTCACTCTCTGTTACAGTGTGAGAGTGTGGGTTTCATTCTGTATCTGTCAGTCTTGTTACAGTGTGAGAGTGTGGGTTTCATGCTGTATCTGTCAGTCTTGTTACAGTGTGAGAGTGTGGGTTTCATGCTGTATCTGTCAGTCTTGTTACAGTGTGAGAGTGTGGGTTTCATTCTGTATCTGTCAGTCTCTGTTACAGTGTGAGTGTGTGGTTTACATTCTGAATCTGTCAGTCTTGTTACAGTGTGAGAGTGTGGGTTTCAGTTTTGATTTGTCCGCCTCAGCTTCACCGTGATCTTGGTAACTGATATTGTCCTTCCCAACTCAGACTGGTCCATGCCAAACACCCGGCGCAGACCACCAGGTCACAGGCTGTTCCTTCTCATCTGAAAATGGTTTGCTTTCGATCATCAAAAACAAAACAACTCATTGTGTCCACCTGTAGTTGTTTTGATGAAGCCATCCCTGAGAACGGACCTCCATTCCTGCGATTACATGGCAAGAACAAAAGCATCTTCTTTGTCTATTTCCATTGCCTTTGCCTCGTTCCTGTTCACTGCTCTGCAGATTATGGCTTTCTGAACAACATATATGTTCGTCTGTCGATATGCGTGTCTGCACATCGACCTATCTATCCATCTATCTCTCTAACTATCTGACCGTCTGTCGGTGTGCCTGTCCTCTGCCTGCCTGTTTCTCTGTCTCTTTGTCTGTGTAACTATATATCTTTCATCTACTTCTTCCCAGATATTGTGACTTTGATCAAGCGCACATCACAAGAGTGCGGACAAAGAGAAGCCGTTTTGAATATTTAAATACTTCTTTTCTCAGTCTTACCGGATTGATATCCATAAGGTAGATACGCTGTGACTTGGGAGTGATGTCAGTTCATCATTCAATTGTCACTTCAAGGGTATTTACAAAGGCCGACTGAATTTCATGTTCCAGTAGACAGCGAGTCGGCAGAGTGTAATCCCTCACTTGCTGTCCCAGTTTTAACTGTATTGATGATATATGGTTTGTTGGACATGGAGTACAACAATGAAGTGAAGGTTCACGTGAACTGGCTGAGAAAATGAAGCACAGTGAGTGGACAATCAGCTCAAATGAAAATACAATTTCTCAGCCCTGATGTGGTGTCTGGACATACAACGTAATAATGTAAAAGAATGAATGCCGTTCTCCCTTATCAGACTGCCTATTATTGCTGTCATGTTTATTCATGGAAAGTCCCTGCATGAAGTCCTCGTACTGAGCGCTCAGGGCTCAATCGGAAGAGTTGCATTTTCCGTATTACTGTTTGAGATTTCAACAATGGATTGTGTTTATATCGTTTTGTTAATTTTGAGTCTGAGTCTGAGCTAATTCCAGACTTTACTCCTCATTTGAGTTCATCCTGATCCAAACCTCTCTCGTTACTTTCACAAGATCATACGGCACCTGTGTCATCCAATCTCAAGATCGCTGTGTCGTTCGTCCCACAACCGATATAAAATGTGACCAGGAAGTGGAGGACTTTTAACTGGAACCTATTCAACAAACTACTAGTGTCCGCGAACGAAGCAACCTTGAATTGCTCCCCGAAAGTCTTTCGAATTTTGGAGGAAAATAAAATGCCCGTGAGAAACACAGACTACTGCAAGTCGAATACGCTGCAGAGTAAAATTCTGAGGTCAAGATCTAATGTGATAGCTGAAACTATATGGTCGTAATTTTGCACGTTGCGACATCCCGTCTCCACTAGCAATGATTACCCTTGTTAATACACCCACTAGCAATGATTATGATTATCCTTGTTAATACACAAACACACACACACACACACACACACAGTAGTAGATATTTAATGCATTTTTAGTTTTTTTAATTCTTGGGCTTTGTTGCTCTACCCGATGCAGCTTCATGGGGAGTAAGTAAATATCCCCGAGTCTAAAAATACGTCACTCACCTTGTCAAACTGAACTGCAAAATTTACATTATTAGCACCAGGTTTCAATTATAAATTTCATTTTTAATGACGACGTGCTTTATGGTACAGTCTATTGGAAGACAAAGCGATGTTTTGCAATTGTCTTCCCTAAATGTTATTTAGGGATATTTATAATCTATTATATTTGTATAATATTTAAATTTATTTTAATATTTATTGTAATATTATAATATCATATAATTACAGTATTTATAGTCCTTTAGCGGATTTATTTAAATTACTAACGCTATTTTCTTCATCTCTGAGACTAGTGAATCCCGTAAAATCTGCAGGTGGTTTTGAATGACAGTATTATGGACACTTGGTTATGGAAATGTGGTTGAAGTACGATTGGCATCTCAGGCTGACCGGGTTCGAATGCGCTGCGAAAGAGGCAGTTAAGTGAGGAAGAGAGTTGTACCACCGACTGCGGCGAACATGACAGTAGTTGACAGGGAGGATTTCACTTTGAAGGCGACGAACAGCTGGTCCTCTCGGATCAATTTAAACAGGGATGACCATATTCAGAGTTCAAAGTAAATTTATTACGACAGTAGCCACATGTCACCATATAGGTGGAATCGACTTGCCACATTTTTGCGGGCATACTCAAATAAACCCAGTAACCATAACCGAATCAATGAATGTACGCAACAACAACGCTAAGCGAACGAGTGCAAAATACAACAAAATGTGCAAATACAAACATAGTAAATAATAACAGTACGATAGGCCCTGCCCGAGAGCATTGCAATTCTGATAAGAAGAGAAAGCGACTAAATTTAAGTGAGAGCACATCCTAGAAAAGTCAAAAGTTTCAAAGTTTTCAAAAGCAGAGTATACTTAATGAAGGAGGAATGTGTAAAATATACATCCGGAAATTGTTTTTCTTCAGAACCATCCACGAAAACAGTAGAGTGTCCCAAAGAGTGAATGACAGTTAAATGTTACAACATTCCCCGCAGCTCCTCCCTCCCACGCGTAAGCAGCAGCAAAGCAAAGATCCTACCCTACACCACCAGCAAAAAAAAATGATCCCACCCCCAACAAGCATTCAAACGTGCAACAAAACATCAATAAAGACACAGACTTGCAGTACCCCAAAGACTATTTGTTCACCGGTGATTCAACATACCACAGGCTCTCTCTCTCCCTAATAAGGGAAAAAGAGTTGGCCCCGAGACTCAAACACTCGCTGATTTATGGTGTTAATAATCTGTTGCTTCACTTTTTCTGCCCAAAGAAGTCGGGTCTCTAGGCACACAGCCAACAGCCAACTTGCTGCTTTCGATCTTCTGCCGATCAGGAGACACCGATTTCCTGTAGAAGCACCAAACTCGAGTCCGCCCGCTCCCAGGGCCACGAAATCCGGAAGCTCCGAAGTCGCCCTAATCTTCTAGGCCGAGTGGAAGAACGGCCAGTCGTGAGACCCCGATGGCGGGTCCATTCCCGCAAATATTCGAAGTCAGCGTGTAACGTGAGGCCAGGATCTTCAAAATAAACCTAAAAGGGAACAAGAGAGATATTAAACACAGAAATAGAGCTGCTTCCGAAGATGCAAACAAATGAGTCGCCGTTAGACGCCATTTTCTCCTAAGCTACAGCCCCGTAATTACCACTATTAAAGAAAACGTGAAACAATGGAAGAGCATGGTTCTTCATGGAAGACATCCCCACGATCTAAGCAAGCTCGATAAATTTCAAAAATGCCAAGAAAAAAAAAATAGACATTCGAAAGCATTACAGGACCCTGTAACCGCTCAACACAATCTGAATAGTTACACAGCCACAATCAAATGCAAACGTCATTCATCTAAATCTGGCTTTAAAATGCAAACCTGGAAATGAAGTCACACCTTACATCCATACAATTTGATCCATTTTTAGAGTCAAAATACCACAAATTATATTATGTCAGATCAACTTATTGCGGATTGGAGAATCCATAATAACAGGTCGGTGCAGTAGTACAGGATAAACAAGCAGGGACAACTTATTTAATAGATCTACCCATTCCAAACACACATAAAATACAGAAATCAGTAAGTTCAAATCCCAAAGAAGAGACCTCGGGGACGCGGATCTCAGTCTAATTTCACAAACAGGCGAGTTTTAACAGTCTCCAAATAACCAGCCTTACACGTGTTATATGTTCCTCACACCGGTTAGAAAAGATCAAACTGTCATCGAGATACCCTCACTATATAGCATTGTCATGGCACCGATGGGGCAGTTGTGTGGTTGTCATCTATTTACTAAACACCTCAAGGAAGTCGGAACACTCAGGGTTGGGGACGTATTTGACATCATCAGACGTCACAGACTCGGTACATTAATGGAAAGTATTCTTGGAGAGTGTATATATAATTTTCTGGGCAGACAGGGTCTGATTAGGAACAGTCAACATAGATTAGTGCGTGGAAGGTGATGTCTGACAAATTGAATTTTTGCCATATTTCTTCATAGGCTTTCTACATATTGTGTCAAGAATCCTTCCTGATCACACCTAACGTGGAAGCATTGGAAAGGGTACAGAGGAGATTTACCAGAATGCTGCCTGGTTTAGAGAGTATGGATTATGATCAGAGATTAAGGGAGCTAGGGCTTTACTCTTTGGAGAGAAGGAGGATGAGAGTAGACATGATAGGGAGATATAAGATATTACGAGGAATAGACAGAGTGAACAGCCAGCACCTCTTCTCCAGGTCACCACCGCTCAGTACAAGAGGACATGGCTTTAAGGTAATGGGAGGGAAGTTTAAGGGGGATATTAGAGGAAGGTGTTTCACTCAGAGAGTGGTTGGTGCGTGGAATGCACTGCCTGAGTCAGTGGTGGCGCCAGATACACAAGTGAAGTTTAAAAGTCTACTAGACAGGTATATGGAGGAATTTAAGGTGGGGGGTTATATGGGAGGCAGGGTTTGAGGGTCGGCACAAAATTGTGGGCCGAAGGGCCTGTAATGTCCTGTACAATTCTATGTTCTGTGTTCTAACAAACTTCACTCCATCCAAACCCCTAGCTCCAAGGAGATGCCAATCGATATTTGGGATATTAAAATCTCCCATCACAACAACTCTATTCTTCTTACACCTTTCCAGGATCGGTTTCCCGATCTGCTCCTCGATATCCCTGTTACTAATGGGTCGCCTATAAAAAACACCCAGTAAAGTTATTGACCCGGTTCAGTATCTACAGAATGGAGTAACGAGCGGCGTCACGGGGAATGACTAGCTTCATAAAGATTTTGCACATTTCCTTGCACACACAATCTGGACTGAGTCTGTCACTTTAACGTTTATACAGCCTGAGGGTGTTGGGACGTTACGTTGACAGATATTACTGATACCCGTCTCAGAGACGGCGTATAATTAATGAACACATCCGTGCCTTCAAATAGAACACAACCCAGAGGTGTTGCTGTTTATATTGGATGGTTTTGATGAATTCAATGACAACATTGATTTTGCTGACAGCCGGAGAGACAGAGAACCCCAATACACATGCACAGATCCTGAATTCCGCTGCAAGATGTCTGACGTTGTTTACAGTTTTATGCAGGGCATGCTGCTCCCAGGGTGTTCAGTGCTGTTGACCACCCGTCCCACTGGGTTACTGACGACGCTGAACCTAAGTGAAATAAACTGGGCGATTCAGGATTGAAACTGGTGTCTGCGTCTCTGAGGAACCCAGAGCGTAAAATACAGACACTGGTGTTAAATACCAGACTGGGAGATCGCGTTTACAGTCACTGGGTGTTTGACACTGAATATTAATGTGATCAGTAATTGTGTTACTGATAAACACTGGGGATTTGTACCGTCTCCTGTCTTTCTGTGTTCTTCACCCTCACTCTCTCTCATCTCAAGGTTGTTCAAAGTCGGTCTCACTGATTCTGGTGCCGAGGAACTCGCCTACGCTCTCAGTACAATAGGATCTCTAACGGACCTGATACTGAGTGATAATAAACTGGGAGATTCAGGAGTGAAACTGGTGTCTGCGGGTCTGAGTAACCCTGTGTGTAAAATACAGAAACTGGGGTAAGTACCAGACTGTGGGAGATTGTGTTTACAGTCACTGGGTGTCTGAAACAGAATATTAATGTGATCAGTAATTGTGCTGCTGATAAACACTGGGGATTTGTACCGTCTCCTGTCTCTCTGTGTCCTTCACCCTCACTGTCTCTCATCTGCAGGCTGCACAATTTCGGCTTCACAGATTGTGTGCCGAGGATCTCGTCTCCGCTCTCAGTGCAAACCCATCACTGACGGTGCTGGATCTGGGATCAAACTGGCTAACAGACTGATCTGTCCCCGCTCTCCACCACCTCATACTGACCCTCCCGATCGGATGAGTGTTTATGTAAATAATGTGATAAAATTTCAGCCGATCCGTGGGTTTTCTGGCAATATTTGTAAATTAGTGTTATTGAAACATTAACCCACTGTCCTGTTACTGACACAGTTGTGTAATATGTTTCCTTCATCTGTATCCTTCCATCTGATTCAGTCTGCAGTACAATCAGTTCAGACCGAAATGGAAAAAGGAACTGAGATCTCTGCAGGAACCCACACCCGGACTGAAAGTGAGATTGTGAACATCAGAATGTGTGAACCGTGGTTTGGGATTGGAACATTTTGGCCGTTTCCGCGCCGTCCCCTTTAAAACCGTCCTCCCCTTTAACGGGCGCGCTCCGGGTTTCATTCCCAACTGTTCCATCGGTCCCGGCTCCAGCCGAACGCTGTGACATTGAGGCAGCCCCGCAGTGAGGCTCATTCCTCATCCTCTCATCACTCACCTGGTTAGACACACAGTGAAGCTCATTCGACCTCGTCTCCTCAGACACTGAGTTAAACTCCCTGCACATTCCATTAAGCATTCCAGGGATCACAAACACAATGAAAGTCGGTCCGCAATATCACATCAAACACGCCCGGGGCCTGACAGAGAGTGAAGCTCCCTCCGCACCATCCCATCCCACACTCCTTGTGTCCGAAACAGAGAGCAGCTCCATCCGTATCATCCATCACACATTCCTCGGGTTCAGACGCAGAGTGAAATTCCGTATACACCGTCCAATCTCTCACACCCAGGGTCAAACACTAAGTAACGCTCTTTCCACATTCTCGCTTCAAACAGTCCCGGGGTCAGACACAGGGTGAAGCTCCCTCCCCACCGTCCCATCACACACTCCCGTGGTCAGACACAGAGTGAGGCTCACTCTCCACCGTCCCATCACATACACCCGTGGTCAGACACAGAGTACATCTCCCTCCACACAGTTCCATCAGTCAGAAACTGTGAAGCTACTGACCACGTGTCAGAAACTGTGAAGCTACTTCTACTGCGTCGCCATGGATGATATGATTAACCAATGGATGAACATAACCTTCTATCGACATCCCCTCAATCGGTGCAGAGTAGATGTCGACAGGAAGCGTCCAATGCCTGTTTCAATGTTGGAGACCTCCTTCCAGAAACGGAGTGGTTGCTTGTGGGAAAAGGGTGTCAGGTGGTTAGCACAAAAATATCAAAATTACACAATAAAAGTCCAAACAATTCAAGACGATAAAAGCAGAAAATGCCGAGGAAAACACAGAAGCTATCCAACACATTACAGAGTCCTACAACAGTTTAATTGAGTCTGATTTCTTACACAGGCAGAAAGCAGCGGTAAGAGTTATTCGCCAAAACCATGCTTTACAATACAAACGCATGATACAAAAGGTACTATACATTAGTATAAATACAGTTTCAGAGGTCGAGTCCTACAATTATATTACGACTGGTCGTTCATTGCAGATAGGGCAGTACCCGATACCCGTCCAGATATAATATTGCAGGTTAAACCAGTAAAGTCAACCTATAAAGAGGCATGGCTATCCAAAACACGGAGAACTCCACAGAAATCAGTAAGGGAAAGTCATCTGAACTATGGTGGCGTGAAAGAGGGAAATGAAAGATCCTGGTCCATGTGCATTGCAATACATGATATCCTTCCGGTCATAATATTACAGGATAAAGAAGCAAGAACAACGTACTTAATAGATACAACCATTCCAGATAACACACCACTTACGGAAAATCGAAAAGCGAAGATACCCGAAATATGCTGACTTGAAAGAGGAAATAGAAAGTCCATGGTACACGAACAGGGTAAACATTGTCCCAATACTAATATCTACAACGGGTATTATCCCTAAGTCACCACACAGTGACATTGAACTATTACCCGGCAAAATCTATGTAAATCTCCCGAAAGCCACAATGTTAATCACCACGAGAATAGTCCGAAAGTTGCTAGCAATTGAGAAATGAGTGTGCTTTCCCATGTCTATACCTCAGGCTTTACCAGTTTTAGCTGAGAAAAGTGATAATAAACTTGCGACTGCACTGGAGTGAATGCAGAGGAGATCCGACATGCAGTTTCCTCGGGTGGAAATTTAATCGAAATCGTCAGGTGAGATGACAATCTTTCCCAGGAGCAGAGTGGGCAACTGGATTTTCCATAGGAATTTGCACAATTATAATCAGAATGCATGAATTCTGCGGTGTTAAATATTTCTTCACAACAGGGTTTTCTAACGCGAAAGACGAGTGTAAGGTTTACTGTAAGTTCGTGCGGGCTGTTGTGTTTCATTTTCGTTTTATTCTTGTGCAAAAGTAACGAATGGCTTACATATCTGCCGATTTGGTCTTAAATGTCCTCAGATCCTGAACAGCCCTATCATTGTCTAAAGGGGTGTGGCTGTAACGGGAGCGGGAGTATGGTGAAGAAAATGCTGGAATGAGCTGAGTAATTGTTAGGAGGTGGAGGTCGCGGGCTGCGGATGCCGAAGAGTCTGTTCCCGTGCTGTGTCTATCTCGGGCTATAAAACAGTTTATTTTTCACCTCTGCCTCGTTCTCCAGTTACCGTCAGTTCCATGGTAACAAGATGAAAACACTGCGACGGCCTCTGTGAAGATCTTAGATATTCTGTTCATTAATTAGTTGAATAATTGACGTGAGCGGATATTTCGCTGCGCTGATGAACTGCTCTCTGAACTTGGACTGAATTACCCCGTAAATAAACATGTTTGTGCAGCAACTTAATATCATCAGCATGAGTCCAGAATGTTGAAGTATGTATTCCGACTCATTGTAATTATTTGGATCCAATCCGGCGATGATGTAATAAAGGAATTCGGTAACTTTTACCGACCAGAGGATGATGAAGCTTCCGGAGATGGTGAGAAGTAAGATCACAGACCTCCTCCTGCTCTCCATCTCCGGGTCACTGCGGTTCTCCGTCTTACTCTGACCCCTCAGCCCCTTACGGACGCGACTCGTCACTAAAATGTGTCTGACTGTCAGAGCGTTGAGCAGTAGTATTAACACGAACGGGAGTAATGGCGTTAGAACGGTAGAAAACCAGTCATATCCCACCCACCCGGGATCCGTATAGTAGCCTGGATTCGCAATACAGTCCCAGGGTATATTGTCAATCACTTTCACAGGATGAAATGTAAAGAAGATGGGCAGATTAGTAAAACAGAACAGAACGCCGGTTGTTGTCAGAACCACAGCCGCAGTTTTCCCGGTGCAATACTTCACTTTCCGCTTCTGACAACAGATGGCGACAAACCGATCAAATGTAAACAAGACGGTGAACCAGACTGAACAGCCAGTAGCTGCCGGTCCCAGGGCACCGATCACACTGCACACGGGGGTGATGTCCAGAAAAGACCCGGGGAAGTAATAATAACTGATCCGCCACAGTATGACATTAAAGATGATTGTTAGTAGATCCGCCGTTGCCATGGCCACCAGGTAGCGTGTGGTGCAGGTAGAGAGGCCGCACTTTCCCCGGGACAGGATCACAATCGCCACTAAATTCACTGGGGGAACAGCAAACAGAATGAGTGAATTACTGTCTCACCGATCAGTGGGAATCAGGCCAGAGACAAGCTGGAAATTGAGAACAATAAAACTGTGCAGACAACTCATTTCTGGGGGTTTAAAAGGAGTAATGCGGGAATCTCAGATCCCTCTCACGAATGCATGCGGGGTGAACGGAGAAGGTACTCGATACTGGAAAAGGAACAGGGTTTGGAAGGAGTTGTTATCAACGGATCGCCGACAGCGCTTGAGAGAAATCAATACAAATCTCCCCCCGTCAGGTTTTGGACTGATGTGTAAAACCTGGGTACCTCGGCAACTTTCTCAGCGATGCTGATTACCGCGTTCCTGTCACCTATGTCCTGGCGCTCTCACTGTGCAGCGAAGTCCCGCTCCCTCCACCTCTGTCCATCTACAAAGTTCAAAGCAAATTCATTTCCACCGTTCCAATGCCTGCGTCTCCTTCTTGAACCCCGATTACCACCCGCACAGAGCATCCCCACACCCCGCCCCGACCTCCGCTTGGATGGCTTCTATTAAATTCCGCAACTACCCTTGGCCGGGGTTCCTTCACACGCTGTCAACGAATCCGATCAGCAAGTTTCAATTTTCGTTTTTGAGGTTTATGCTTGACCCGCTGAACTTTAAAGTATTTAGCACGCTAGTGCTTATATCATCAAAGACAGTGTAGGTACTCCAAAAGATCTGCCTCTTTTGGGGTCACTCCGAATTACTTCAGCATTATTCTAAATGTTCCGAAGCGCATTGTACAAGAGCGGAGTATCGCGTGAACCTTACCCCATCTGACCCCTAACGGACACCGCTGGGCTTGCTCTTAACTCCTGCTTCACTTCACGGATAACAGGGCGTGGTAATAAACCCTGGTACAAAACACGCACACAGGCCCTTACTTGACATATTCCGAATCTGACTGACAAATGCAATCGACCACTCTCCCCTGAATCTCAAAGTCCATTCGCTTCCCACGTTCGTTCAAATTTGCAGGTATTTCTTTAATCAGAGCACAATACCTTGAATTTTGAATTTAAATCACGTTGCTCTAATGAAACGGTATTAAACCAAATAGCCGTAAAGGTGGCGAGCGCGCTGGATTAGCGGGGTTTACTTGACAGCGGCTTTGCATTGATAAATCACAACTGCCTGCTATGAATCTACAAAATGAATCCATCTACCCGATCTTCCTCTCTACGGCCGCTTCAGCTGCCGGTTTACTTCCAGCAGAAGGCATGAATTATAAAGCAAGGGAACTTCTGAACGAACGCAGAGATTGGTCGCAATGTGAACACCGCACTCTCTGACACTCCGACATCATAGCGCTGTCGGTCGCTGAACGAGTCCACGGACCGCGCACACAAAACTTAAAATGTTAATTTGCTTGTGCTCTTACCAGGAACACCGATCACGGCAATGACCAAGTACCATATCTTCCTCACACGGTAAAAGGTTTCACGCATGCTGTCTGAGATTCACCCTGTCTTCCAGCTGTCCGCGATCTCGCTGGAGAAACTCTGAGCTGACGAATCTCCACGCTCATTCATTAATACTCGCTCCATCACACGAACCATTTAATATCACACAAGGCTGACGTGTTTTCCAACAGCTGGGGTTAAAATAAACATGATGTCATTCAAGTAAACTCCCAGTCGTGATGAGGTATGAATAGCTTGACACGAAATTGCAAAATCTGGAAGATGAAGAAATGTCGATTGGAGAAGTCAGTGACTGTTGTTGTGAGACACTCTCAGGCTCATCTCTCGGTTTCATGATTGTCATTGTTGATCTTGTCCATTCCGAGGATCCATGGACTTTGTCACCATAGACCAATATTATACTGTCAATGGGCTGTTCTGTTTCACTCTGGTAATTGTCTCGGTTATAGATCTTGCAATAGAAATATAAAATAAAGAATAACATGTTTGTACGTTCCTGTAACGTAGTGAAGAACCTTAAACTAATATCATATTCAGGCTCACGGAGATATTGAATGCATGTAAACGTTTAATCAGATTTACTGCAACACGCACAAAATGCTGGAGGAACTCAACAGGTTAGGCAGCATCTTTGGAAATGATTAATCTGTCGATATTTCTGGCCAAGACCGTTCTTCAAATTAATTAACACTTCGTCGCACCTCACCTCCATCAACAGAAGCAGGATTTCCCAGTGGCAAACCATTTTCTTTCCGATCCCCGTTCACGGTCCGATATGTCGACCCGCGGCTTCCTCTCGTGCCACAATGAGGCTACTCTCAGGCCGGATGTGCTACCCCTCAAATTCCGTCCAGGTAGCCTGCAATCTCATGGCAAGAACATCGGTTTCCGTTGAGTTCCGGTATTTTCCCCTCCTTCCTTTCCCCACTTCAGCCTCCTGGCTCTCCGCCTGATCTGCCTATCGCCTTCCCATGATGCCCCTCTTCCTTCCCTTTTCCTTGGATCCACTCTCCTCTCCTATCAGCTTCCTTCTACTGCAGCCCTTTGCCTTGTTCACCTATCATCACCCAGCCTGTTATTTCGCCAACCTGGCAACACCCATTCCCTTCTAGCTTGTCCTTCCCTCTCCCCAAGAGGTTCTTATTCTGCCATCTTCCTCCTTCCTTTCTACCCCCTGATGAAGGGTCTTGGCCCGAAACGACGTCTGTTCGTTCATTTCCATAGATGCTGCCTGACCTGCGGAGATCCACCAACGTTTTATATGTGAATACAATTGATATACATGCAGTTGTTCGTGTAGTAAACAGCGGCCACCAATGCTCGCACCGGTATGAAGCAAAGTAATTCAACCGCCGTACACATGACCCTCGAATTGGTGTATATGTTTAAACCGACATAGCATCTGCATTCATTACATTTGTAACAACAATTGTTTGGCAGATGCGCTAAATTGCTAGCGTTGTTGATAGTGTTATAGACAATGGCATTTGCCTATTTGACACTTCCACTGTAAACACAACACAACATTATTTATTCTGTTTTATGTTCCTAATATCCCACCTCGATTTACTTATGTATTGAATGGTCTGAACAGAATGGCTCATGAGAAGAGTCTTTTACTCAATGGGTCGTCGGTTGTGCGATTAAATTAGTCATTTTGTCAGCTCGTCAGCGAAGGGCAGACAGGGGTCAATATTGAGGTACGAGATTACATTCCATGGGTGGGTATGGCTGGGATATTCACAAAGAGTGACGGGGTTCTCGGGAGTGCTGATTTGGACACGAAGAAAGAAATAGAAGTCCAAACATCAATGAAGGTATGGAAGCAGATTTACAATGGGGCATCCAATAAGTTCTGAACAGATGCCGTCACGGACGGGAAAAGTCATGATGCAATAATATATAATAGTAGTCTGATTTTCTGCTACCCGTGAGTGATGGACGTGATTGCTGTGTAGCCGCTGCATAAGTGTTTCACCAGGAAATTGCCGAAAAAAAGAACTTTTCCGATATCAGCCGAGAATCTGTCATTCTCCCCTTGAAGCGGAGGACCAGGAGGTGCTTCACACAGAAGCTAAACAATTATTAGCGGCATACAGTGGCTTCCAAAAGCTTGGGGGAACCTCGATCAAAATTTATGTTATTGTGAATAGTTAAGTGAAGAAAAGTTGAAATGATCTCCTGAAGTCATAAAGTTAAAGATTAATTTTTTTTCAACATTTTAAGCAAGGTTAGTATATTATTTTTGTTTGTACCCACCACAAAGAGTCAACGCATGGGAAAGGTAATACTGGGGGAAATTAATCCACGCTGGCCGGGCGCTCCTCGTCATCCTGATATAACCTTCAAGATCCCAGTTTCGGGTCATTCACTTCCGCGATGGCTGGTCTCCACACAGTTGTCGCTGCGTGTACTCCTGAAAACCTCTATTCCTCTCTTTCCCTTATCACATTAATCTAATACCTTTCAGTGTCGTTGACTCAAACTTTATGGCCCTTTCCTCCGACATGTGATTGTGGTAACCGATTTTGTCCTTCCCAACTCAGACTGGTTCAAGCCAGACACTCGGCGCAGACCAACAGGTCACAGGCTGTTCCTTCCCATCTGAAAATGGTTTGCTTTCGATCATCAAAAACAAAACAACTCACTGTGTCCACCTGTAGTTGCTTTGATGAAGCCATCCCTGAGAACGGACCTCCATTCCTGCGATCACATGGCAAGAACAAAAGCATCTTCTTTGTCTATTTCCATTGCCTTTGCCTCGTTTCAGTTCACTGATTTTCAGATTATAGTTTTCTGGACAACATATATGTTCGTCTGTCGATATGCGTGTCTGCACATCTACCTATCTATGAATGTATCTCTCTATCTATCTGGCCGTCTGCCGGTGTGCCTGTCCTCTGTCTGCCTGTTTCTCTGTCTCTTTGTCTGTGTAACTATATACCGTTCATCTACTTCTTCCCAGATATTGTGACTTTAATAGAGCGCCCATCACAAGAGTGCGGACAATGAGAAGCCATTTTGAATATTTAAATACTTCTTTTCTCAATCTTACCGGATTGATATCCACAAGGTAGATACGCGGTGACATGGGAGTGATGTCAGTTCATCATTCAATTGTCACTTCAAGGGTATTTACAAAGGCCGACTGAATTTCATGATCCAGTGGACAGCGAGTCGGCAGAATGTAATCCCTCACTTGCTGTCCCAGTTTTAACTGTATTGATGATATATGGTTTGTTGGACATGGAGTACAACAATGAAGTGAAGGTTCACGTGAACTGGCTGAGAAAATGAAGGACAGTGAGTGGACAATCAGCTCAAATGAAAATACATGTTCTCAGCCCTAATGTGGTGTCTGGACTTACAACGTGATAATGTAAAAGAATGAATGCCGTGCTCCCTTATCAGACTGCCTATTATTGCTGTCATATTTATTCATGGAAAGTCCCTGCATGAAGTCCTCGTACTGAGCGCTCAGGGCTCAATCGGAAGAGTTGCATTTTTCGTATTACTCTTTGAGATTTCGCCAACGGATTGTGTTTGTATCGTTTTGATAATTTTGAGTCTGAGTCTGAGCTAATTCCAGACATTACTCTGCATTTGAGTTCTTCCTGTTCCAAACCTCTCTCGTTACGTTCACAAGATCATACTGTGATTGACTGTGAATGACTATGTCATTCAGTCTCAAGATCGCTGTGTCGTTCGTCCAATAACCAATATAAAATTTGACCAGGATGTGGAGCACTTTTAACTGGAACCTAATCAACAAACTACTAGTGTCCGCGAACGAAGCAACCTTGAATGGCTCCCCCAAAGTCTTTTGAATTTTGGAGGAAAATAAAATGCCCGTGAGAAACACAGACTACTGCAAGTCGAATACGCTGCACAGTAAAATATTGAGGTCAAGATCTAATGTGATAGCTGAAACTATATGTTCGTAATTTTGCACGTTGCGACATCCTGTCTCCACTAGCAATGATTATCAATAATGTTGGACTTGAATTATTTTTACACATTCACCAACAGTAAGATGCTAATCTTGCCATCAAATGCACGTTTTTGTTTAATCGAATCCATAATCACGAAGACTTAACGCAGCGACACGCTAAGATTCCGTTTTAATCGGATAAGATATACAAATTTTGTTGCTCTACCCCGATGCAGCTTCATGGGGAGTAAATAAATATCCCCGAGTCTAAAAACACGTCAGTCACCTTGTCAAAATGAAATGCAATATTTACATTATTAGCACAACGTTTCAATTATAAATTTCTTTTTGAATGACGACGTGCTTTATGGTACAGTCTATTGGAAGACAAATCGATGTTTTGCAATCGTCTTCCCTAAATATTATTTAGGGATATTTATAATTTATTATATTTATATAATATTTATATTTATTGCAATTTTTATTTTTATATGATATCATATAATTATAGTATTTATAGTCCTTTAGCGGATTTATTTAATTTAGTAACGCTATTTTCTTCATCTCTGAGACTAGTGAATCCCGAAAAATCTGCAGGTGGTTGTGAATGACAGAATTATGGACACTTGGTTATCGAAATGTGTTTGACGTATGAGTACGATTGGCATCTCAGGCTTACCGGGTTCGAATGCGCTGCTAAAGAGGAAATTATGTGAGGAAGAGAATTGCATTACTGACTGCGGCGAACATGACAGTACTTGAGAGGGAGGATTTCACTTTGAAGGCGACGAACAGCTGGTCCTCTCGGATCAATTTAAACAGGGATGACCATATCCAGAGATCAAAGTAAATTTATTACGAAAGTAGCCACGTGTCACCATATAGGTGGAAACGACTAGCCACATTTTTGCGGGCATACCCAAATAAATCCTGTATCTATAACCGAATCAATGAATGTCCGCACCAACAACGCTAAGCGAACGAGTGCAAAATACAACAAAATGTGCAAATACAAACATAGTAAATAATAAGAATAATATAGGCCCTCCTTGAGAGCATTGCAATTCTGATAAGAAGAGTACGCTACTAAATTTAAGTGAGAGCACATCACAGAAAAGTTAAAAGTTTCAAAGGTTTCAAAAGCAGAGTATACTTAATGTCGGAGGAATGTGTACAATATACATCCTGAAATTGTTTTTCTTCAGAACCATCCTCGAAAACAGTAGAGAGTCCCAAAGAGTGAATGACAGTTAAATGTTACAACATTCCCCGCAGCAGCAAAGCAAAGATCCCACCCTGCACCATCAGCAACAAAAAAAGATCGGCGCCCCCCATCTAGCATTCAAACGTGCAGCAAAGCATCAATAAAGACAAAGACTTGTAGTACCCTAAAGACTATTTGTTCACCCGGTGATTCCACATACCACAGTCTCTCTCTCCCTAATAAGGGAAAAAGAGTTGGCCCCAAGACTCAAACACTCGTTGATTTAAGGTGTTAATAATCTGTTGCTTCACTTTTTCTGCCCAAAGAACTCGGGTTTCTAGACACACAGCCAACAGCCAACTTGCTGTTTTCTATCTTCTGCCTATCAGGAGTAACCGATTTCCTGTAGAAGCACCAAACTCGAGTCCACCCGCTTCCAGGGCTACGAAATCCGGAAGCTCCGAAGGCGCCCTAATCTTCTAGGCCGAGTGGAAAAACGGCCAGTCGTTAGACCCCAATGGCGCGTCCATTCCCGCTAATAATCGAAGTCAGCGTGTAACGCCGGGCCAGGATCTTCAAAATAAACCTAAAGGGGAACAAGAGAGATATTAAAGACAGAAACAGAGCTGCTTCCGAAGGTGCAAACAAATGAGTCGCCGTTAGACGCCATTTTCTCCTAAGCTACAGCCCCGTAATTACCACTATTAAAGAAAAACTGAACCAATGGAAGAGCATGGTTCTTCATGGAAGACATCCCCACGATCTAAGCAAGCTCGATAAATTTTAAAAATGCCAAGAAAAAAAGCATAGACAATCGAAAGCATTACAGGACCTTGTAACCGCTCAACAAAATTTGAATAGTTACACAGCCACAATCAAATGCAAACATCATTCATCTAAATCTGGCTTTAAAATGCAAACATGGAAATGAAGTCACACCTTACAGGCATACAATTTGATCCATTTTTAGAGTCAAAATACCACAAATTATATTATGTCAGATCAACCTATTGCGGATTGGAGAATCCATAATAACAGGTCAGTGCAGTAGTACAGGATAAACAAGCAAGGACAACTCATTTAATAGATCAAGCCATTCCAAACACAAATAAAATACAGAAATCAATAAGTGACAAATCCCAAAGAAGAGAACTCGGGGACGCGGATCTCAGTCTAATTTCACAAACAGGTGAGTCTTAACAGTCTCCGAAAAACCAGCCTTACACGTGTTATATGTTCCTCACACCGGTTAGAAAAGATCAAACTGTCATCGAGATACCCTCACTATATAGCATGTCATGGCACCGATGGAGCAGTAGTGTGGTTGCCATCTATTTACTAAACATCTCAAGGAAGTCGGAACACTCGCTGTTGGGGACGTATTTGATATCATCAGACGTCACAGACTCGGTACATTAATGGAAAGTATTCTTGGAGAGGGTATATATAATTTTCTGGACAGACAGGGTCTGATTAGGAACAGTCAAATTAGATTAGTGCGTGGAAGGTGATGTCTGGCAAATTGAATTTTTGCCACATTTCTTCATAGGCTTTCTACATATTATGTCAAGAATCCTTTCTGAACACACCTAAAGTGGAAGCATTGGAAAGGGTACAGAGGAGATTTACCAGAATGCTGCCTGGTTTAGAGAGTATGGATTATGATCAGAGATTAAGGGAGCTAGGGCTTTACTCTTTGTAGAGAAGGAGGATGAGAGTAGACATGATAGGGAGGCATAAGATATTACGAGGAATAGACAGAGTGAACAGCCAGCGCCTCTTCTCCAGGTCACCACCGCTCAGTACAAGAGGACATGGCTTTAAGGTAATGGGAGGGAAGTTTAAGGGGGATATTAGAAGAAGGTTTTTCACTCAGAGAGTGATTGGTGTGTGGAATGCACTGCCTGAGTCAGTGGTGGAGGCAGATACACTAGTGAAGTTTAAGAGTCGACTAGACAGGTATATGGAGGGATTTAAGGTGGGGGGTTATATGGGAGGCAGGGTTTGAGGGTCGGCACAAAATTGTGGGCCGAAGGGCCTGTGATGTCCTGTACTATTCTATGTTCTGTGTTCTAACAAACTTCACTCCATCCAAACCCGTAGCTCCAAGGAGATGCCAATCGATATTTGGGATATTAAAATCTCCCATCACGACAACTCTGTTCTTCTTACACCTTTCCAGGATCGGTTTCCCTATCTGCTCCTCGATATCCCTGTTACTATTGGGGCGCCTATAACAAACACCCAGTAAAGTTATTGACCCGGTTCAGTATCTACACAATGGAGTAACTAGCGGCGTCACGGGGAATGACGAGCTTCATGAAGATTTTGCACATTTCCTTGCACACGCAGTCTGGACTGAGTCTGTCACTTTAACGTTTATACAGCCTGACGGTGTTGGCACGTTATGTTGTCAGATATTACTGATACCCGTCTCAGAGTCGGCGTATAATTAATGAACACATCCGTAGCCTTCAAATAGAACACAACCCAGAGGTGTTGCTGTTCACATTGGATGGTTTTGATGAATTCAGTGACAAAATTAATTTTGCTGACAGCCGGAGAGACAGAGAACCCCACTACACATGCACAGATCCTGAATTCCGGTGCAAGATGTCTGACGTTGTTTACAGTTTTATGCAGAGCATGTTGCTCCCAGGATGTTCAGTGCTGTTGACCACCCGTCCCACTGGGTTACTGACGACGCTGAACCTGAGTGAAATAAACTGGGCTATTCAGGATGGAAACTGGTGTCTGCCTCTCTGACGAACCCAGAGCGTAAAATACAGACACTGGTGTTAAATACCAGACTGGGAGATCGCGTTTACAGTCACTGGGTGTTTGGCACTGAATATTAATGTGATCAGTAATTGTGTTACTGATAAACACTGGGGATTTGTACCGTCTCCTGTCTTTCTGTGTCCTTCACCCTTACTCTCTCTCATCTCAGGGTTGTTCAAAGTCGGTCTCACTGATTCTGGTGCCGAGGAACTCGCCTACGCTCTCAGTACAATAGGATTTCTAACGGACCTGATACTGAGTGATAATAAACTGGGAGATTCAGGAGTGAAACTGGTGTCTGCGGCTCTGAGTAACCCTGTGCGTAAAATACAGAAACTGGGGTAAGTACCAGACTGTGGGAGATTGTGTTTACAGTCACTGGGTGTCTGAAACAGAATATTAATGTGATCAGTAATTGTGCTACTGATAAACACTGGGGATTTTACCGTCTCCTGTCTCTCTGTGTCCTTCACCCTCACTGTCTCTCATCTGCAGGCTGCACAATTTCGGCTTCACAGATTGTGGTGCCGAGGATCTCGTCTCCGCTCTCAGTGCAAACCCATCACTGACGGTGCTGGATCTGGGATCAAACTGGCTAACAGACCGATCTGTCCCCGCTCTCCACCACCTCATACTGACCCTCCCGATCGGATGAGTGTTTATGTAAATAATGTGATAAAATTTCAGCCGATCCGTGGGTTTTCTGGCAATATTTGTAAATTAGTGTTATTGAAACATTAACCCACTGTCCTGTTACTGACGCAGTTGTGTAATATGTTTCCTTTATCTGTATCCTTCCATCTGTTTCAGTCTGCAGTACAATCAGTTCAGTCCGAAATGGAAGAAAGAACTGAGCTCTCTGCAGGGACCCACACCCGGACTGAGAGTGAGATTGCGAACATCAGAATGTGTGAACCGTGGTTTGGGGTTGGAACATTTTGGCCGCTTCCGCGCCGTCCCCTTTAAAACCGTCCTCCCCTTTAACGGCCGCGCTCCGGGTTTCATTCCCAACTGTTCCATCGGACCCCAGCTCCAGTCGAGCGCTGTGACATTGATGCAGCCCCGCAGTGAGGCTCATTCCTCATCCTCGCATCACTCACGGGGTCAGACACACAGTGAAGCTCATTCGGCCTCGTCTCCTCAGACGCTGAGTGAAACTCCCTGCACGTTCTATTAAGCATTCCGGGGATCACAAACACAGTGAAAGTCGGTCCGCAATATCACATCAAACACGCCCGGGGCCTGACAGAGAGTGAAGCTCCCTCCGCACCATCCCATCCCACACTCCTTGTGTCCGAAACAGAGAGCAGCTCCATCCGTATCATCCATCACACATTCCTCAGGTTCAGACGCAGAGTGAAATTCCGTATACACCGTCCAATCTCTCATACCCAGGGTCAAACACTAAGTAACGCTCTTTCCGCATCCTCGCTTCAAACAGTCCCGGGGTCAGACACATGGTGAAGCTCCCTCCCCACCGTCCCATCACACACTCCCGTGGTCAGACACAGAGTGAGGCTCACTCTCCACCGTCCCATCACACACACCCGTGGTCAGACACAGAGTACATCTCCCTCCACACTGTTCCATCACACTCCACATGTCAGAAACTGTGAAGCTACTTCTACTGCGTCGCCATGGATGAAATGATTAACCAATAGATGACCATGACCTTCTATCGACATCCCCTCAATCGGTGCAGAGTAGATGTCGACAGGAAGCGTCCAATGCCTGTTTCAATGTTGGAGACCTCCTTCCAGAAACGGAGTGGTTGCTTGTGGTAAAGGGGTGTCAGGTGGTTAGCACAAAAATATCAAAATTACACAATAAAAGTCCAAACAATTCAAGACGATAAAAGCAGAAAATGCCGAGGAAAACACAGAAGCTATCCAACACATTACAGAGTCCTACAACAGTTTAATTGAGTCTGATTTCTTACACAGGCAGAAAGCAGCGGTAAGAGTTATTCGCCAAAACCATGCTTTACAATACAAACGCATGATACAAAAGGTACTGTACATTAGTATAAATACAGTTTCAGAGGTCGAGTCCTACAATTATATTACGACTGGTCGTTCATTGCAGATAGGGCAGTACCCGATACCCGTCCGGATATAATATTGCAGGGTAAACCAGTAAAGTCAACCTATAAAGAGGCATGTCTATCCAAAACACGCAGAACACCACAGAAATCAGTAAGGGAGAGTCATCTGAACTATGCTGGCGTGAAAGAGGGAAATGAAAGATTCTGGTCCATGAGCATTGCAATACATGTTGTCCTTCCGGTCATAATATTACAGGATAAAGAAGCAAGAACAACATACTTAATAGATACAACCATTCCAGATAAAACACCACTTACAGAAAATCGAAAAGCGAAGATACCCGAAATATGTTGACTTGAAAGAGGAAATAGAAAGTCCATATTACACGAACAGAGTAAACATTGTCCCAATACTAATATCTACAACGGGTATTATCCCTAAGTCACCACACAGTGACATTGAACTATTAGCCGGCAAAATCTATGTAAATCTCCCGAAAGCCACAATGGTAATGACCACCAGAATAGTCCGAAAGTTGCTGGCAATTGAGAAATAAGTGCGCTTTTCCATGTCCATACCTCAGGCTTTACCAATTTTAGCTGAGAAAAGTGATAATAAACTTGCGACTGTACTGGAGTGAATGCAGAGGTGATTCGACATGCAGTTCCCTCGGGTGGAAATTTAATCGAAATCGTCAGGTGAGATGACAATCTTTCCCTGGAGCAGAGTGGGCAACTGGGTTTTCCATAGGAATTTGCACAATTATAATCAGAACGCATGATTTCTGCGGTGTTAAACATTTCTCCCCAACAGGGTTTTCCAACGCGAAGGCAAGTGTAAGGTTTACTGTAAGTTCGTGCGGACTGTTGACTTTCTTTTTCGTTTTATTCTTGTGCAAAAGTAACGAATGGCTTACATATCTGCCGAATTGGACTTAAATGTCTTCAGATCCTGAACAGCCCTATCATTGTCTAAAGGGGTGTGGCTGTGACGAGAGCGGGAGTGTGGTGAAGAAAATGCTGGAATGAGTTGAGTAATTGTTAGGAGGTGGAGGTCGCGGGCTGCGGATGCCGAAGAGTCTGTTCCCGTGCTGTGTCTATCTCGGGCTATAAAACAGTTTATTTCTCACCTCTGCCTCGTTCTCCAGTGACCGTCAGTTCCATAGTAACAAGATGAAAACACTGCGACGGCCTCTGAGAAGATCTTAGATATTCTGTTCATTAATTAGATGAATAATTGACGTGAAGGGATATTTCGCTGCGCTGCGGAACTGCTCTCTGAACTTGGACTGAGTTACCCCATAAATAAACGTGTTTGTACAGCAACTTAATATCAACAGCATGTGTCCAGACTGTTGAAGTAAGTATTCCAAATCGTTGTAATTATTTGGATCCAATCCGGCGATGCTGTAATAAAGAATTTCGGCAACGAATACCGACCACAGGATGATGAAGCTTCCGGAAATGGTGAGAAGTAAGATGACAGACATTCTCCTGTTCTCCATCTCCGGGTCAGTGCGGTTGTCCGTCTTGTTCTGACCCCTCAGCCTCTTACGGACGCGACTCGTCACTAAAATGTGTCTGACTGTCAGAGCGTTGAACAGTAGTATTAACAGGAAAGGGAGTAATGGCGTTAGAACTGTGGTAAACCAGTCATATCCCACCCACCCTGGATCCGTATAGTAGCCCGGGTCTCGAATACAGTCCCAGGGTATATTGTCAATCACTTTCACAGGATGAAATGTAAAGATGTAGGGCACATTTTTAACACAGAGCAGAACGCCGGTTGTTGTCAGAATCACAGCCGCAGTTTTCCCGGTGCAATACTTCGCTTTCCGCTTCTGACAACAGATGGCGACAAACCGATCAAATGTAAACATGACGGTGAACCAGACAGAACAGTGAATAGCTGCCTCTCCCAGGACAGAGATCACACTGCACACGGGGGTAATGTCCAGGAAAGTCCCGGGGAAGAAATAATAACTGACCCGCCACAATATGACATTAAAGATGATGGTTAGTAGATCCGCCGTTGCCATGGCCACCAGGTAGCGAGTGGTGCAGGTGGAGAGGGCGCACTTTCCCAGGGACAGGATCGCAATCGCCACTAAATTCACTGGGGGAACAGCAAACAGAATGAGTGAATTACTGTCTCACCGATCAGTGGGTCTCAGGGCCGAGACAAGCTGGAAATTGAGAACAATCAAACTGTGCAGACAACTCATTTCTGAGGGTTTAAAAGGAGTAATGCGGGAATCTCAGATCCCTCACACGAATGCATGCAGGGTGAACAGAAAAGGTACTCTATACTGGAAAAGGAACAGGGTTTGGAAGGAGGCGTTATCAACGGATCGCCGAGAGCGCTTGAGAGAAATCAATATAAATCTCCCCCCGTCAGGTTTTGGACTGATGTGTAAAACCTGGGTAACTCGGCAACTTTCTCAGCGATGCTGGTTACCGCGTTCCTGTCACCTATGTCCTGGCACTCTCACTGTGCAGCGAAGTCCCGCTCCCTCCACCTCTGTCCATCTACAATGTTCAAAGCAAATTCATTTCCACCGTTCCAATGCCTGCGTTTCCTTCTTGTACCCCGTCTACCACCCGCACAGAGCATCACCACACCCCGCCCCGACCTCCGCTTGGATGGCTTCTTTTAAATTCCGCAACTACCCTTGGCCGGGGTTCCTTCACACGCTCTCAACTAATCCGATCTGGAAGTTTCAATTTTCGTTTTTGAGGTTTATGCTTGACCCGCTGAACTTTAAAGTATTTAGCACGCTGGTGCTTATATCATCAAAGACAGTGTAGGTACTCCAAAAGATCTGCCTCTTTTGGGGCCGCTCCGAACTACTTCAGCATTATTCTAAATGTTCCGAAGCATATTGTAGAAGAACGGACTATCGCGTGCACCTTACCCCATCTGACCCCTAACGGACACCGCTGGGCTTGCTCTTAACTCCTGCTTCACTTCACGGATAACAGGGCGTGGTAATAAACCCTGGTACAAAACACGCACACAGGTCCTTACTTGACTTATATTCGGAGTCTGACTTACAAATGCAATCGACCACGCTCCCCTGAATCTCAAAGTCCATTCGCTTCCCGCTCCCCCTTCAAATTTGCAGGTATTTCTCTAATCAGAGCACAATACCTTGAATTTTGAATTTAAAGCACGTTGCTCTAATGAAACGGTATAAAACCAAATAGCCGTAAAGGTGGCGAGCGCGCTGGATTATCGGGGTTTACTTGACAGCAGCTTTGCATTGATAAATCACAACTGCCTGCTATGAATCTACAAAATGAATCCATCTTCCCGATCTTCCTCTCTACGGCCGCTTCAGCTGCCGGTTTACTTCCAACAGAAGCCATGAATTATAAAGCAAGGGAACTTCTGAACGAACACAGAGATTGGTCGCAATGTCTGCACCGCACTCTCTGATACTCCGACATCACAGCGCTGTCGGTCACTGAACGAGTCCACGGACCGCGGACACAAAACGTAAAATGTTAATTTGCTTGTGTTCTTACCAGGAACACCGATCACGGCAATGACCAAGTACCATATCTTCTTCACACGGTAAATGGTTTCACGCATGCTGTGTGAGATTCACCCTGTCTTCTAGCTGTCCGCGATCTCGCTGGAGAAACTCTGAGCTGACGAATCTCCACGGTCATTCATTTATACTCGCTCCATCACACGAGATATGCAATATCACACAAGGCTGACGTGTTTTCCAACTGCTGGGGTTAAAGTAAACATGATGTCATTTAAGTAAACTCCCAATAGTGATGAAATATGAATAGCTTGACGCGAAAATACAAAATCTCAAAGATGAAGAAATGACGATTGCAGAAGTCAGTGAATGTTGTTGTGAAACAATCTCAGACTCATCTCTCGGTTTCATGATATTTATTATTGATCTTGTCCATTCCGAGGATCCATGGACTTTGTCACCATAGACCAATGTTATACTGTCAATGGGCTGTTCTGTTTCACTCTGGGAATTGTCTCGGTTTTAGATCTTGCAATAGAAATATAAAATAAAGAATAAGATGTATGTACGTTCCTGTAACATAGTGAAGAACCTTAAACTAATATCATTGTTTATTCTGTTTTTATGTTCCTAATATCCCACCTCGATTTACATGCATTGAATGGTCTGAACAGAATGGCTCATGAGAAGAGCCCTTCACTCTCTCTAGATACTCGTTGCAATAAATATCCAATGGTCATCTGTTGTGGGATTAAATTAGTCATTTTTTCAGCTAGTCAGCGAAGGGCAGACAGTGGTCAATATTGAGGTACGAGTTTACCTTCCATGGGTGAGTATGGCTGGGATTTTCACAAAGAGTGTCGAGGTTCTCGGGAGTGCTGATGTGGACACGAAGAAAAAAATGGAAGTACAAACATCAATAAAGGTATGGAAGCAGATTTACAATGGGGCATCCAATACATTCAGAACAGATGCCGTCACGGGCGAGAAAGTCATGATGCAATAATATATAATAGTAGTCTGATTTTCTGCTCCCCGTGAGTGATGGACGAGATTGCTGTGGAGCCGCTGCACAAGTGTTTCACCAGGAAATTGCCGAACAGAGAACATTTCCGATATCAGCGGAGAATCTGTCATTCTCTCCTTGAAGCGGAGGACCAGGGGGTGTTACACACAGAAGCTAAACTATTATTAGCAGATATACAGAGGCTTGCAAAAGTCTGGGGCACCACTGGTCAAAATTTATGTTACTGTGAATATTTAAGTGAAGACAAGATGACATGATCTCCAGAAGTCATAAAGTTGAAGTTGAAACTTTTTTTTTACGTTTTAAGCAAGTTTAGTATATTATTTTTGTTTTGTACAATTTTAGAGTGAAAAATAGGAAAGGAGCACCATTCAAAAGTTTGGGCACCGCAAGGGATTTGAGCTCTGAGATAACTTTGACCAAGGTCTCGGAACTTAATTAGCTTGTTAGGGCTATGCCCTGCCGACTGAGCCTACTGCACTTTCAGGGTTCACAATGATGTTTCCACTACATTGGAAAATAAAACACAACCGGGATTTGCTCGGACTGCGAGCATGGTTGATCCTGAGCTCATCACAATTTAATGCTTAATCCACTGATATTCGGACTTCTTTCCTCTGTCTGGGGCCTTTTCCAATGCCATCGTATGCATAACTGAAATGAGGAGAACGGCATCTCATCATCCAACTAGACACCTCACAACGATAGAGAACACTCTGCTGTTTTTTTTTCTTATTCCGGCTGAATTACCTTTTGTTGTTACTCCGATGATGCCCACGACCCCTTTCTGCCCCGGTACCATATAATCCTAAATAACGGCCAGTATTTCGCATAAGGTTCCATGGTCTAATTGATCTTTCACCGCCCTGTCATCTCCATGTTGAAAATTGGCACACTTGCACCCTTGACTCAATCCCGTGGGTTAGCGATAATGGGAAATCACTTTCTACAGACTCTGCTACTTTGGAGGTGTTCTAACAATTTTTCTCTTTCACACCCTGGAATGACATCGTAGCGATACACAGTTTTGGGAAAAGTAATGTGGTCTGCATTGTTAAATGCCTGAGGCCAAACCAGGCCTATCTATGGCAGTGGGTAAAGTGGAGGCATTGGTTGACGTTCGAACACGAGGAAATCTGCAGATGCTGGAAATTCAAACACACACAAAATGCTGGTGGAACGCAGCAGGCCAGGCAGCATCTATAGTGAGAAGCGCTGTCGACGTTTCGGGCCGAGAACCGAGTTGCCGTGTTGTAATGACAGGTGAATCATCCTCGAGGATGAAATGTACATTGTGGAAAGCGACTGTGTTATAAATGAAGAGTACATACCTGTGCGTGCGCCCATTAAGTTTACCCGCCACAAAGAGTCAACGCATAGGGAAGGTAACACTGGGGGAAAGTAATCCACGCTGGCCGGGCGCTCCTCGTCATCCTGATTTAACCTTCAAGATCCCAACTTTGGGTCATTTACTTCCGCGATGGCTGGTCTCCACAGAGTTGTCGCTGCGTGTACTCCTGAAAACCTCTATTCCTCTCTTTCCCTTATCACATTAATCTAATAGCTTTCAGTGTCGTTGACTCAAACTTTATGGCCCTTTCCCCCGACATGTGATCTTGGTAACTGATTTTGTCCTTCCCAACTCAGACTGGTTCAATCCAGACACTCGGCGCAGACCACCAGGTCACAGGCTGTTCCTTCTCATCTGAAAATGGTTTGCTTTCGATAATCAAAAAAAAAAACAACTCATTGTGTCCACCTGTAGTTGTTTTGATGAAGCGATCCCTGAGAACGGACCTCCATTCCTGCGATCACATGGCAAGAACAAAAGCATCTTCTTTGTCTATTTCCATTGCCTTTGCCTCGTTTCTGTTCACTAATTTGCAGATTATGGTTTTCTGGACAACGTATATGTTCGTCTGTCGATATGCGTGTCTGCACATCTACCTATCTATGAATGTATCTCTCTATCTATCTGGCCGTCTGCCGGTGTGCCTGTCCTGTGCCTGCCTGCTTCTCTGTCAGTCTGTCTGTGTAACTATATATCGTTCATCTTCTTCTTCCTAGATATTGTGACTTTGATCGAGCGCATTTCACAAGCAGATGGACAATGAGAAGCCGTTTTGAATATTTAAATACTTCTTTTCTCAATCTTACCGGATTGATATCCACAAGGTAGATACGCTGTGACATGGGAGTGATGTCAGTTCATCATTCAATTGTCACTTCAAGGGTATTTACAAAGGCCGACTGAATTCCATGATCCAGTAGACAGCGAGATGGCAGAGTGTAATCCCTCACTTGCTGTCCCAGTTTTAACTGTATTGATGATATATGGTTTGTTGGACATGGAGTACAACAGTGAAGTGAAGGTTCACGTGAACTGGCTGCGAAAATGAAGCACAGTGAGTGGACAATCAGCTCAAATGAAAATACAAGTTCTCAGCCCTAATGTGGTGTCTGGACATACAACGTAATAATGTAAAAGAATGAATGCCGTTCTCCCTTATCAGACTGCCTATTATTGCTGTCATATTTATTCATGGAAAGTCCCTGCATGAAGTCCTCGTACTGAGCGCTCAGGGCTCAATCGGAAGAGTTGCATTTTCCGTATTACTGCTTGGGATTTCGCCACAGGATTGTGTTTGTATCGTTTTGTTAATTTTGTGTCTGAGTCTGAGCTAATTCCAGACTTTACTCTGCATTTGAGTTCATCCTGATCCAAAGCTCTCTCGTTACGTTCACAAGATCATACGGCTCCTGTGTCATCCAATCTCAAGATCGCTGTGTCATTCGTCCCACAACCGATATAAAATTTGACCAAGAAGGGGAGGACTTTTAAGTGGAACCTAATCAACAAATTACTAGTGGCCGCGGACGAAGCAACCTTGAATGACTCCCCGAAAGTCTATTGAATTTTGGAGGAAAATAAAATGCCCGTGAGAAACACAGACTGCTGCAAGTCGAATACGCTGCACAGTAAAATTCTGAGGTCAAGATCTAATGTGATAGCTGAAACTATATGGTCGTAATTTTGCACTTTGCGACATCCCGTCTCCACTAGCAATGATTATTCTTGTTAATACACACACACACACACACACACACACACACACACACACAGACACACAGACACACACACACACACACACAGACACACACACACACACACACACACACACACACACACACACACACACACACACTAGTAGATATTTAATGCATTTTTTGTTTTTTTTAATTGTTGGACTTGAATTATTTTTACACATTCACCAACCATATGTTAATTTTGCGATCAAATGCACGTGTTTGTTTAATCGAATCCATAATCACGAATACTTAACGCACAGTCAAGCTAAGATTCTGTTTTAATCGGATCAGATATACAAATTCTGTTGCTCTACCCCGATACAGCTTCATGGGGAGTAAATAAATATCCCCGAGTCTAAAAATACGTCAGTCACCTTGTCAAACTGAAATGCAGTATTTACATTATTAGCACCACGTTTCAATTATAAATTTCTTTTTTAATGACGACGTGCTTTATGGTACAGTCTATTGGAAGACAAAGCGATGTTTTGCAAACGTCTTCCCTAAATATTATTTATGTATATTTATAATCTATTACATTTATATAATATTTATATTTATTTTAATATTTATTATAATATTATAATATCATTTAATTATAATATTTATAGTCCTTTAGCGGTTTTATTTAAATTATTAACGCTATTTTCTTCATCTCTGAGAGTAGTGAATCCCGTAAAATCTGCAGGTGGTTGTGAATGACAGTATTATGGACACCTGGTTATGGAAATGTGTTTGACGTATGAGTACGATTGGCATCTCAGGCTGACCGGGTCCGAATGCGCTGCTAAAGAGGAAATTAAGTGAGGAAGAGAGTTGTACCACCGACTGCGGCGAACATGACAGTAGTTGACAGGGATGATTTCACTTTGAAGGCGACGAACAGCTGGTCCTCTCGGATCAATTTAAACAGGGATGGCCATATTCAGAGTTCAAAGTAAATTTATTACGAAAGTAGCCACATGTCACCAAATAGGTGGAAACGACTAGCCACTTGTTGCTTCACTTTTTCTGGCAAAAGAACTCGGGTTTCTAGGTACACAGCCAACAGCCATCTTGCTGCTTTCGATCTGCCTATCAGGAGACACCAATTTCCTGTGGAAGCACCAAACTCGATTCCGCCCGCTTCCAGGGCCACGAAATCCGGAAGCTCCGAAGGCGCCCTTATCGTCTAGGCCGAGTGGAAGAACGGCCAGTCGTGAGACCCCGATGGCGGGTCCATTCCCACTAATAATTCAAGTCAGCGTGTAACGCCAGGCCAGGATCTTCAAAATAAACCTAAAAGGGAACAAGAGAGATATTAAAGACAGAAATGGAGCTGCTTCCGAAGATGCAAACAAATGAGTCGCCGTTAGACGCCATTTTGCTCCTAAGCTACAGCCCCGTTATTAGCACTGTTAAAGAAAAGGTGAACCAATGGAAGAGCATGGTTCTTCATGGAAGACATCCCCACGATCTAAGCAAGCTCGATAAATCTAAAAATTGCCAACAAAAAAAACATAGACAATCGAAAGCATTACAGGACCCTGTAACCGCTCAACACAGTCTGAATAGTTACACAGCCACAATCAAATGCAACCATCATTCATCTAAATCTGGCTTTAAAATGCAAACCTGGAAATGACGTCACACCTTACATGCATACAATTCGATCCATTTTTAGAGTCAAAATACCATAAATTATATTATGTCAGATCAACTTATTGGAGATTGGACAATCCATAATAACAGGTCGGTGCAGTAGTACAGGATAAACAAGCAAGGGCAACTTATTTATTAGATCTAGCCATTCCAAAGATACATAAAATACGGAAATCAATAAGAGACAAATCCCGAAGTCGAGGCCTCGGGGACGCGGATCTCAGTCTAATTTCACAAACAGGCGCGTTTTAACAGTCTCCGAAAAACCAGCCTTACACGTGTTATATGTTCCTCACACCGGTTAGAAAAGATCAAACTGTCATCGAGATACCCTCACTATATAGCATTGTCATGGCACCGATGGGGCAGTAGTGTGGTTGCCATCTATTTACTAAGCACCTCAAGGAAGTCAGAACACTCGGGGGTGAGGTCGTATTTGACATCATCAGACGTCACAGACTCGGTACATTAATGGAAAGTATTCTTGGAGAGGGTATATTTAATTTTCTGGACAGACAGGGTCTGATTAGGAACAGTTAACATAGATTTGTGCGTGGAAGGTGATGTCTGACAAATTGAATTTTTGCCACATTTCTTCATAGGCTTTCTACATATTGTGTCAAGAATCCTTCCAGAACACATTTAACGTGGAAGCATTGGAAAGGGAACAGAGGAGATTTACCAGAATGCTGCCTGGTTTAGAGAGTACGGATTATGATCAGAGATTAAGGGAGCTAGGGCTTTACTCTTTGGAAAGAAGGAGGATGACAGGAGACATGATAGAAGTGTACAAGATATTAAGAGGAATAGACAGAGTGAACAGCCAGCGCCTCTTCTCCAGGGCACCACTGCTCAGTACAAGAGGACATGGCTTTAAGGTAAGGGGAGGGTAGTTCAAGGGGGATATTAGGGGAAGGTTTTTCACTCAGAGAGTGGTTGGTGCGTGGAATGCACTGCCTGAGTCAGTGGTGGAGGGGGATACACTAGTGAAGTTTAAGAGACTACAAGACAAGTATATGGAGGAATTTAAGTTGAGGGGTTATATGGGAGGCAGGGTTTGTGGGTCGGCACAAAATTGTGGGCCGATGGGCCTGTAATGTCCTGTACTATTCTATGTTCTATGTTCTAACAAACTCCACTCCATCCAAACCCCTAGCTCTTAGGAGATGCAATTCGATATTTGGCATATTAAAATCTCCCATCACGACAACTCTGTTCTTCATACAACTTTCCAGGATCGGTTTCCCGATCTGCTCCTCGATATCCCTGTTACTATTGGGCCGCCTATAAAAAACACCCGGTAAAGTTATTTACCCGGTTCAGTATCTACAGAATGGAGTAACTAGCGGCGTCACGGGGAATGACTAGCTTCATGAAGATTTTCCACATTTCCTTGCACACGAAATATAGACTGAGTCTGTCACTTTAACGTTTATACAGCCTTACGGTGTTGGCACATTACGTTTGTCAGATATTACTGATACCCGTCTCAGAGTCGGCGTATAATTAATGAACAGATCTGTAGCCTTCAAATAGAACACAATCCAGAGGTGTTACAGTTCATATTGGATGGTTTTGATGAATTCAATGACAAAATTGATTTTGCTGACAGCCGGAGAGACGGAGAACCCCAATACACATGCACAGATCCTGAATTCCGTTGCAGGATGTCTGACATTGTGTACAGTTTAATCCAGGGCATGCTGCTCCCAGAGTGTTCAGTGCCTATGACCAACCGTCCCGCTGGGTTACTGACGACGCTGAACCTGAGTGAAAATAAACTTGGAGATTCAGGATTGAAACTGGTGTCTGCGTCTCTGAGGAACCCGGAGTGTAAAATACAGACACTGATGTTAAGTACCAGACTGTGGGAGATCGCGTTTACAGTCACTGGGTGTCTGACACTGAATATTAATGTGATCAGTAATTGTGTTACTGATAAACACTGGGGATTTGTACTGTCTCCTGTCTTTCTGTGTCCTTCACCCTCACTCTCTCTCATCTCCAGGCTGCACATTGTCGGCTTGACAGATTCTGGTGCCAAGGATCTCGACTCCGCTCTCAGTACAAACCCATCACTGACAGTGCTGGATCTGGTATCAAAATGGCTGACACAATGATCTGTCCCTGCTCTCCAGCGCCTCCTACTGACCTTCCCAATCGGATAAGTGCTTGTGTTTATAATGTGATAAAGTTTCAGCCGATCGTGGGTTTTCTGGCAGCGTTTGTCGATGAGTGTTATTGAAACATTAATCCACTGTCCTGTTACTGACACTGTTGTGTAATATGTTTATTTCATCTGTATCCTTCCATCTGTTTCAGTCCGCAGTACAATCAGTTCAGTCAGAAATGGAAGAAGGAACTGCGATCTCTGCAGGAAACCACACCCGGACTGAGAGTGAGATTGTGAACATCTGAATGTGTGAACCGTGGTTTGGGATTGGGACATTTTGGCCGCTTCCCGCCGTCCCCTTTAAAGCCATCCTCCCCTTTAACGGGCGCGTTCCGGGTTTCATTCCCAACTGTTCCATCGGTCCCGGCTCCAGCCGAACGCTGTGACATTGAGGCAGCCCCGCAGTGAGGCTCATTCCTCATCCTCGCATCACTCACGGAGTCAGACACACAGTGAAGCTCATTCGGCCTCGTCTCCTCAGACACTGAGTGAAACTCCCTGCACGTTCCATTATGCATTCTGGGGATCACAAAAACAGTGAAAGTCGGTCCACATCATCCCAACAAACACGCCCGGGAGAGTGAAGCTCCCTCCGCACCATCCCATCCCTCACTCCTTGTGCCCGAAACAGAGAGCAGCTCCCTTCGCACCATTCCATCCCACACTCCTTGTGTCCGAAACAGAGAGCAGCTCCATCCGCATCATCCAACACACATTCCTCAGGGTCAGACGCAGAGTGAAATTCCGTATACACCGCCCAATCACTCACACCTGGGGTCAAACACTAAGTGACGCTCTTTCCGCATCCTCGCATCACACATTTACGGGGTCAGCCACAGGGGGAATCTCCCTCCCCACCGTCCCATTACACACACCCGTGGTCAGACACAGAGTACATCTCACTCCACACTGTCCCATCACACTCCCGACATGTCAGAAACAGTGAAGCTACTTCTACAGCGTCGCCATGGATGAAATGATTAACCAATGGATAGACATGAACTTCTATGGACATCACCTAAATCGGAGCAGAGTAGATAGATAGAGAGATAGATAGATAGATAGATAGATAGATAGATAGATAGATAGATAGATAGATAGATAGATAGATAGATAGATAGATAGATAGATAGATAGATAGATAGATAGATAGATAGATAGATAGATAGATACTTTATTCATCCCCATGGGGAAATTCAACTTTTTTCCAATGTCCCATACACTTGTTGTAGCAAAACTAATTACATACAATACTTAACTCAGTAAAAAATATGATATGCATCTAAATCACTATCTCAAAAAGCATTAATAATAGCTTTTAAAAAGTTCTTAAGTCCTGGCGGTAGAATTGTAAAGCCTAATGGCATTGGGGAGTATTGACCTCTTCATCCTGTCTGAGGAGCATTGCATCGATAGTAACCTGTCGCTGAAACTGCTTCTCTGTCTCTGGATGGTGCTATGTAGAGGATGTTCAGAGTTATCCATAATTGACCGTAGCCTACTCAGCGCCCTTCGCTCATCTACCGATGTTAAACTCTCCAGTACTTTGCCCACGACAGAGCCCGCCTTCCTTCCCAGCTTATTAAGACGTGAGGCGTCCCTCTTTTTAATGCTTCCTCCCCAACACGCCACCACAAAGATGAGGGCGCTCTCCACAACTGACCTATAGAACATCTTCAGCATCTCACTACAGACATTGAATGACGCCAACCTTCTAAGGAAGTACAGTCGAATCTGTGCCTTCCTGCACAAGGCATCTGTGTTGGCAGTCCAGTCTAGCTTCTCGTCTAACTGTACTCCCAGATACTTGTAGGTCTTAACCTGCACCACACATTCTCCATTAATGATCACTGGCTCCATATGAGGCCTAGATCTCCTAAAGTCCACCACCATCTCCTTGGTAGATGTCGACAGGAAGCGTCCAACGCCTGTTTCAATGTTGGAGACCACCTTCCAGACACGGAGTGGTTGCTTGTGGCAAAAGGGTGTCAGGTGGTTAGCACAAAAATATCAAAATTACACAATAAAAGTCCAACAAATTCAAGACGATGAAAGCAGAAAATGCCGAGGAAAACACAGAAGCTATCGAACACATTACAGAATCCTGCAACAGTTTAATTTAGTCTGATTTCTTACACAGGCAGAAAGCAGTGGTAAGAGTCATTCACCAAAACCGTGGTTTACAATACAAACGCCTGATACAAAAGGTACTATACATTAGTATAAATACAGTTTCAGAGGCCGAGTCCTACAATTATATTACGAATGATCGTTCATTGCAGATAGGGCAGTACCCGATACCCGTCCGGATATAATATTGCAGGGTAAACCAGTAAATCAACCTATAAAGAGGCATGGCTATCCAAAACACGCAGAACACCACAGAAATCAGTAAGGGAGAGTCATCTGAACTATGCTGGCGTAAAAGAGGGAAATGAAAGATACAACCATTCCAGATAACACACCACTTACGGAAAATCGAAAAGCGAAGATACCGGAAATATGCTGACTTGAAAGGGGAAATAGAAAGTCCATAGTACACGATCAGGGTAAACATTGTCCCAATATAAATATCTACAACTGGTGTTATCCCTAAGTCACCACACAATGACATAGAACAATTACCCGGCAAAATCTATGTAAATTTCTCGAAGGCCACAATGCTAATCACCACGAGAATAGTCCGAAAGTTGCTAGCAATTGAGAAATGAGTGCGCGTTCCCATGCCCATACCTCAGGCTTTACCAGTTTTAGCTGAGAAAAGTGATAATAAACTTGCGACTGTACTGGAGTGAATGCAGAGGAGATTCGACATGCAGTTTCCTCGGGTGGAAATTGAATCGAAGTCGTCAGATGAGATGACAATCTTTCCCTGGAGCAGAGTGGGCATCTGGGCTTTCCATAGGAATTTGCACAATTATAATCAGAATGCATGATTTCTGCGGTGTTAAATATTTCTCCACAACAGGGTTTTCTAACGCGAAGGACAAGTGTAAGGTTTACTGTAAGTTCGTGCGGAATGTTGACTTTCTTTTTCGTTTTATTCTTGAGCAAAAGTAACGAATGGCTTACATATCTGCCGATTTGGTCTTAAATGTCCTCAGATCCTGAACAGCCCAATCATTGTCTAAAGGGGTGTGACTGTAACGGGAGCGGGAGTATGGTGAAGAAAATGCTGGAATGAGTTGAGTAATTGTTAGGAGGTGGAGTTCGCGGGCTGCGAATGCCGAAGAGTCTGTTCCCGTGCTGTGTCTATCTCAGGCTATAAAACAGTTTATTTCTCACCTCTGCCTCGTTCTCCGGTGACCGTCAGTTTCATAGTAACAAGATGAAAACACTGCGACGGCCTCTGTGAAGATCTTAGATATTCTGTTCATTAATTAGTTGAATAATTGACGTGAGCGGATATTTCGCTGCGCTGATGAACTGCTCTCTGAACTTGGACTGAGTCACCCCATAAATAAACGTGTTTGTGCAGCAACTTACTATCAACAGCATGTATCCAGAGTGTTGAAGTATGTATTCCGAATCGTTGTAATTATTTGGATCCAATCCGGCGATGCTGTAATAAAGGAATTCGGCAACGAATACTGACCACAGGATGATGAAGCTTCCGGAAACGGTGAGAAGTAAGATCACAGACCTCCTCCTGCTCTCCATCTCCGGGTCACTGCGGTTCTCCGCCTTGTTCTGACCCCTCAGCCCCTTACGGACGTGACTAGCCACTAAAATGTGTCTGACTGTCAGAGCGTTGAGCAGTAGTATTAACACGAACGGGAGTAATGGCGTTAGAACGGTAGAAAGCCAGTCATATCCCACCCACCCGGGATCCGTATAGTAGCCTGGCTTCGTAATACAGTCCCAGGGTATATTGTCAATCACTTTCACAGGATGAAATGTAAAGATGTGGGGCACATTTTTAACACAGATCAGGACGCCGGTTGTTGTCAAAACCACAGCCGCAGTTTTCCCGTTGCAATACTTCGCTCTCCGCTTCTGACAACAGATGGCGACAAACCGATCAAATGTAAACATGACGGTGAACCAGACAGAACAGTCAGTGGCTGCCTCTCCCAGGACAGAGATCACACTGCACACGGGGGTGATGTCCAGGAACGTCCCGGGGAAGTAATAATAACTGATCCGCCACAATATGACCTGAAAGATGATGGTCAGTAGATCCGCCGTTGCCATGGCAACCAGGTAGCGAGTGGTGCAGGTGGAGAGGCCGCACTTTCCCCGGGATAGGATCGCAATCGCCACAATATTCACTGGGGGAACAGCAAACAGAAGGAGTGAATTACTGTCTCACCGATCAGTGGGTCTCAGGGCAGAGACAAGCTGGAAATTGAGAATAATCAAACTGTGCAGACAACTCATTTCTGGGGGTTTAAAAGGAGTAATGCGGGAATCTCAGATCCCTCTCACGAATGCATGCGGGGTGAACGGAGAAGGTACTCGATACTGGAAAAGGAACAGTGTTTGGGAATGAGGCGTTATCAATGGATCGCAGAGAGAGCTTGAGAGAAATCAATATAAATCTCCCCCCGTCAGGTTTTGGACTGATGTGTAAAACCTGGGTACCTCGGCAACTTTCTCAGCGATGCTGATTAACGCGTTCCTGTCACCTATGTCCTGGCACTCTCACTGTGCAGCGAAGTCCCGCTCCCTCCACCTCTGTCCATCTACAAAGTTCAAAGCAAATTCATTTCCACCCTTCCAATGCCTGCGTCTCCTTCTTGACTCCCCGTTTATCACCGAACACACTCCCACCCCCCCCCCCCCCCACCTCCGCTTGGATGGCTTCTTTTAAATTCGGCAACTACCCTTGTCCGGGGTTCCTTCACACGCTCTCAACGAATCCGATCAGAAAGTTTCAATTTTCGTTTTTGAGGTTTATGCTTGACCCGCTGAACTTTAAAGTATTTAGCACGCTAGTGCTTATATCATCAAAGACAGTGTAGGTACTCCAAACGGTCTGTCTCCTTTGGGGCCGCTCCGAATTACTTCAACATTATTCTAAATGTTTCAAAGCATATTGTACAAGAACGGAGTATCACGTGCACCTTACACCATCTGACCCCTAACGGACACCGTTGGGCTTGCTCTTAACTCCTGCTTCACTTCACGGATAACAGGGTAGGTTGGCGTCATTCAATGTCTGTAGTGAGATGCTGAAGATGTTCTATAGGTCAGTTGTGGAGAGAGCCCTCTTCTTTGTGGTGGCGTGTTGGGGAGGAAGCATTAAGAAGAGGGACGCCTCACGTCTTAATAAGCTGGTAAGGAAGGCGGGCTCTGTCGTGGGCAAAGTACTGGAGAGTTTAACATCGGTAGCTGAGCGAAGGGCGCTGAGTAGGCTACGGTCAATTATGGAAAACCCTGAACATCCTCTACATAGCACCATCCAGAGACAGAGAAGCAGTTTCAGCGACAGGTTACTATCGATGCAATGCTCCTCAGACAGGATGAAGAGGTCAATACTCCCCAATGCCATTAGGCTTTACAATTCAAACTTAAGAACTTTTTAAAAGCTATTATTAATGCTTTTTGAGATAGTGATTTAGATGCATATCATATTTTTTACTGAGTTAAGTATTGAATGTAATTAGTTTTGCTACAACAAGTGTATGGGACATTGGAAAAAAGGTTGAATTTCCCCATGGGGATGAATAAAGTATCTATCTATCTATATATCTATCTAATAAACCCTGGTACAAAACACGCACACAGGTCCTTACTTGACTTATATTCCGAGTCTGACTTACAAATGCAATCGACCACTCTCCCCTGAATCTCAATGTCCATTCGCTTCCCGCGTTCCCTACAAGTTTGCAGGTATTTCTCTAATCAGAGCGCAATACCTTGAATTTTGAATTTAAAGCACGTTGCTCTAATGAAACGGTATAAAACCAAATAGCCGTAAAGGTCGTGAGCGCGCTGGATTATCGGGGTTTACTTGACAGCGGCTTTGCATTGATAAATCATAACTGCCTGCTTTGAATCTACAACATGAATCCATCTACCCGATCTTCCTCTCTACGGCCGCTTCAGCTGCCTGTTTACTTCCAGCAGAAGCCATGAATTAAAAAGCAAGGGAACTTCTGAACGAACGCAGAGATTGGTCGCAATGTGAACACCGCACTCTCTGACACTCCGACATCACAGCGCTGTCGGTCACTGAACGAGTCCACGGACCGCGCACACAAACTTAAAATGTTAATTTGCTTGTGTTCTTACCAGAAACACCGATCACGGCAATGACCAAGTACCATATCTTCCTCACATGGTAAAAGGTTTCACGCATGCTGTCTGAGATTCACCCTGTCTTCTAGCTGTCCGCGATCTCGCTGGAGAAACTCTCAGCTGACGAATCTCCACGGTCATTCTTTAATACTCGCTCCATCACACGAGCTATTTAATATCACACAAGACTGACGTGTTTTCCAACTGCTGGGGTTAAAGTAAACATGATGTCATTTAAGTAAACTCCCAATAGTGATGAAATATGAATAGCTTGACACGAAAATACAAAATCTCAAAGATGAAGAAATGACGATTGCAGAAGTCAGTGAATGTTGTTGTGAAACACTCTCAGGCTCATCTCTCGGTTTCATGATTGTTATTGTTGATCTTGTCCATTCCGAGGATCCAGGACTTTGTCACCATAGACCAATGTTATACTGTCAATGGGCTGTTCTGTTTCAGTCTGGGAATTGTCTCCGTTATAGATCTTGCAATAGAAATATAAAATAAAGAATAAGATGTTTGTACGTTCCTGTAACATAGTGAAGAACCTTAAACTAATATCATATTCAGGCTCACGGAGATATTGAATGCACGTAAACGTTTAATCATATTTACTGCAACACGCACAAAATGCTGGAGGAACTCAACAAGTTTGGCAGCATCTTTTGAAATGATTAATCTGTCGACATTTTTGGCCAAGACCTTGCTTCAAATTAATTAACAGTTTGTCGCACCTCACCTCCATCAACAGAAGCGAGATTTCCCAGTGGCAAACCATTTTCTTTCCGATCCCCGTTCACGGTCCGACGTGTCGACCCGTCTCTTCCTCTCGTGCCACAATGAGGCTACTCTCAGGCCGGATGTGCTACCCCTCAAATTCCGTCCAGGTAGCCTGCAATCTCATGGCAAGAACATCGATTTCCGTTGAGTTCCGGTATTTTCCCCTCCTTCCTTTCCCCACTTCGGCCTCTTATCTCTCCGCCTGATCTGCCTATCGCCTTCCCATGATTCCCCTCTTCCTTCCCTTTTCCTTGGATCCACTCTCCTCTCCTATCAGCTTCCTTCTTCTGCAACCCTTTGCCTTGTTCACCTATCATCACCCAGACTGTCATTTCGCCAACCTGGCAACACCCATTCCCTTCTAGCTTGTCCTTCCCTCTCCCCAAGAGGTTCTTATTCTGCCATCTTCCTCCTTCCTTTCTACCAACATTTAACTGTCATTCACTCTTTGGGACACTCTACTGTTTTCGAGGATGTTTCTGAAGTAAAACAATTTCAGGATGTTTATTGTTTATATTCCTCCGACATTCAGTATACTCTGTTTTTGAAAACTTTGATACTTTTGAATTTTCTGGGAGGTGCTCTCACTTAAATTTAGTAGCTTACTCTTCTTATCAAAATTACAATGCTCTCAAGGAGGGCCTATATTATTCTTATTATTTACTATGTTTGTATTTGCACATTTTGTTGTATTTTGCACTCGTTCGCTTAGCGTTGTTGGTGCGGATATTCATTGATTCGGTTATGGTTACTGGGTTTATTTGAGTATGCCCGCAAAAATGAGGCCAGTCGTTTCCACCTATATGGTAACATGTGGCTACTTTCGTAATAAATTTACTTTGAACTCTGAATATGGTCATCCATGTTTAAATTGATCCGAGAGGACCAGCTTTTCGTCGCCTTCAAAGTGAAATCCTCCCTGTCAACTACTGTCATGTTCGCCGCAGTCGGAGGTACAACTCTCTTCCTCACTTAATTTCCTCTTTAGCAGCGCATTCGGACCCGGTAAGCCTGAGATGCCAATCGTACTCATAGGTCAAACACATTTCCATAACCAAGTGTCCATAATACTGTCATTCACAACCACCTGCAGATTTTACGGGATTCACTAGTCTCAGAGATGAAGAAATTAGCGTTAGTAATTTAAATAAATCCGCTAAAGGACTATAAATACTATAATTATATGATATTGTAATATTATAAAAATAATAAAACAAAAATATAAATATGTTATAAATATAACAGATTATAAATGTCCCTAAATAATATTTAGGGAAGGCGATTGCAAAACATCGCTTTGTCTTCCAATAGACTGTACCATAAAGCACGCCGTCATTAAAAAATAAATTTATAATTGAAAGGTGTTGCTAATTATGTAAGTATTGCATTTCACTTTGACACGGAGACTGACGTATTTTTAGAACCGGGGATATTTATTTACTCCCCATGAAGCTGCATCGGTGGAGAGAGCAACAAAATGTTTATATCTTATCCGTTTAAAAGTGAATCTTAGCGTGTCTTTGCGTTAAGTCTTCGTAATTATGGATTCGATTAAACAAAAACGTGCTTTTGATGGCAAGATTAGCATATGGTTGGTGAATGTGTAAAAATAATTCGAGTCCAACAATTAAAAAAACTAAAAATGCATTAAATATCTACTACTCTGTGTGTGTGCGTGTGTGTGTGTGTGTGTGTGTGTGTGTGTGTGTGTGTGTGCGTGCGTGCGTGCGTGTGTGTGTGTGTGTGTGTGTGTGTGTGTTTGTGCATTAACAAGAATAATCATTGCTCGTGGAGACGGGATGTCGCAACGTGCAAAATTACGACCATATAGTTTCAGCTATCACATTAGATCTTGAGCTCAGAATTTTACTGTGCCACGTATTCGAATTGCAGTAGTCTGTGTTTCTCACGGGCATTTTATTTTCCTCCAAAGTTCAAAAGACTTTCCGGGAGCAATTCAAGGTTGCTTCGTTCGCGGACACTAGTAGTTTGTTGATTAGGTTCCACTTAAAAGTCCTCCACTTCCTGGTCAAATTTTATATCGGTTGTGGGACGAACGACACAGCGATCTTGAGATTGGATGACACAGGAGCCGTATGATCTTGTGAACGTAACGAGAGAGCTTTGGATCAGGATGAACTCAAATGCAGAGTAAAGTCTGGAATCAGCTCAGACTCAGACTCAAAATCAACAAAACGATACAAACACAATCCATTGGCGAAATCTCAAACAGCAATACGAAAAATGCAACTCTTCCGATTGAGCCCTGAGCGCTCAGTACGAGGACTTCATGCAGGGACTTTCCATGAATAAACATGACAGCAATAATAGGCAGTCTGATAAGGGAGAACGGAATTCATTCTTTTACATTGTTACTTTGCATGTCCAGACACCACATTAGGGCTGAGAACTTGTATTTTCATTCGATCTGTTTGTCCACTCACTGTGCTTCATTTTCTCATCCAGTTCACGTGAACCTTCACTTCATTGTTGTACTCCATGTCCAACAAACCATATATCATCAATACAGTTAAAACTGGGACAGCAAGTGAGGGATAACACTCTGCCGACTCACTGTCTACTGGGTCATGAAATTCAGTCGGCCTTTGTAAATACCCTTGCAATGACAATTGAATGATGAACTGACATCACTCCCACATCATAGCGTATCTACCTTGTAGATATCAATCCGGTAAGATTGAGAAAAGAAGTATTTAAATATTCAAAACGGCTTCTCAATGTCCGCACTCTTGTGAAATGCGCTCGATCAAAGTCACAATATCTGGGAAGAAGTAGATGAACGATATATAATTACACAGACAAAGAGACAGAGAAACAGGCAGGCAGAGGACAGGCACACCGGCAGACGGCCAGGTAGTTAGAGAGATAGATGGATAGATAGGTAGATGTGCAGACACGCATATCGACAGACGGACATATATGTTGTCCAGAAAACTATAATCTGAAAATCAGTGAACTGAACCGAGGCAAAGGCAATGGAAATAGACAAAGAAGATGCTTTTGTTCTTGCCATGTGATCGCAGGAATGGAGGTCCGTTCTCAGGGACTGCTTCATCAAAGCAACTACAGGTGGACACAATGAGTTGCTTTGTTTTTGATGATCGAAAGCAAACCATTTTCAAATGAGAAGGAACAGCCTGTGACCTGGTGGTCTGCGCCGAGTTTGTGGCTTGAACCAGTCTGAGTTGGGAAGGACAAAATCAGTTACCAAGATCACATGTCCGGGGATAGGGCCATAAAGCTTGTGTCAACGAAAGTGAATGTTAATAGATTAATGTGATAAGGGAAAGAGAGGAATAGATGTTTTCAGGCGTACACGCAGCGACAACTCGGTGGAGACCAGCCATCGTGGAAGTGAATGACCCAAAGCTGGGATCTTGACCGTTATATCAGGATGTCGAGGAACGCCCGGCCAGCGTGGATTACTCTCTCCCAGTATTACCTTTCCCATGCGTTGACTCTTTGTGGTGGGTACAAACTTACTGGGCGCACACGCAGGTATTTACTCTTCTTTTATAACACAGTCGCTTGGCACAATGTGCATTTCATCCTCGAGGAACTCTCGCGATTTTTGGATGTGATTCACTTGTCATTACACCACGTCAACCAGGGTCTCGGCCCGAAACGTCGACAGCGCTTCTCACTATAGATTCTGCCTGGCCTGCTGTGTTCCACCTGCATTTTGTGCGTGTGGTTGTTTGAATTTCCAGCATCTGCAGATTTCCTCGTGTTTGCACGTCAACCAATGCCTCCACATTATCCACTTCCATAGATCGGCCTGGTTTGGGCCTCAGGCATTTGACAGTGTAGGCCACATTAGAGAAAAATTTTTAGAACACCTCCAAAGTAGCCGAGTCTGTAGAAAGTGAATCCCCGTTAACTCTAAACCACGGGATTGAGTCAAGGGTGCAAGTGTGCCAATTTTCAACATGGAGATGACAGGGCGGTGAAAGATCAATTAGACCATGGAACATTATGCGAAATACTGGCCGTTATTTAGGATTATATGGTACCGGGGCATGAAGGGATCCTGGGCATCATCGGAGTAACAACGAAAGATAATTCAGCCGGCATAAGAAAAAAAAAGCAGTGTGTTCTCTATCGTTGTGAGGTGTCTAGTCGGAAGATGAGATGCCGTTCTCCTCATTTATGTTATGCCTACGATGGCAGTGGAGAAGGCCCCAGACAGAGGAAAGAAGTCCGAATATCAGTGGATTAAGCATTAAATTGTGATGAGCTCAGGATCAACCATGCTCGCAGTCCGAGCAAATCCACGTTGTGTTTTATTTTCCAATGTAGTGGAGACATCATTGTGAACCCTGAAAGTGCAGTAGGCTCGGTCGGCAGGGCACAGCCCTAACAAGCTAATTCAGGTCTGGGACCTTGGTCAAAGTTATCTCAGAGCTCAAATCACTTGCGGTGTCCAAACTTTTGAATGGTGCTCCTTTCCTATTTTTCACTGTAAAATTGTACAAAACAAAAATAATATACTAAACTTGCTTAAAATGAAGTAAAAAAGTTTCATCTTTAACTTTATGACTTCTGGAGATCATTTCAACTTCTCTTCACTTAAATATTCACAGTAACATAAATTTTGACCAGTGGTGCCCCAAACTTTTGCAAGCCACTGTATGTCGCTAATAATTTTTTAGCTTATGTATGAAACACCTCCTGGTCCTCCGCTTCAAGGAGAGAATGACAGATTCTCGGCTGATATCGGAAACGTTCCATGTTCGGCAATTTCCTGGTGAAACACTTGTGCAGCGGCTCCACAGCAATCTCGTCCATCACTCACGGGGAGCAGAAAATCAGACTACTGTTATATATTATTGCATCATGACTTTTCCCGTCCGTGACGGCATCTGTTCAGAACATATTGGATGCCCCATTGTAAATCTGCTTCCATACCTTTATTGATGTTTGGACTTCCATTGTTTTCTTCGTGTCCACATCAGCACTCCCGAGAACCCCATCAATCTTTGTGAATATCCCAACCATACTCACCCATGGAAGGTAACCTCGTACCTCAATATTGACCCCTGTCTGCCCTTCGCTGACTAGCTGACAAAATGACTAATTTAATCCAACAACCGACAACCCATTGAGTGACGGGCTCTTCTCATGAGCCATTCTGTTCAGACCATTCAATATATAAGTAAATCGAGGTGGCATATTAGGAACATAAAAACAATGTTGTGTTTACAATGGAAATCAAATAGGCAAGTGCCATTGTCTGCAACACTATCAACAACGCTAGCAATTTAGCGCATCTTCTAAACAATTGTTATTACGAATGTAATGAATGCAGATGCTATGTCGGTTTAAACATATACCCCAATTCGAGGGTCATGTGTACGGCGGTTGAATTACTTTGCTTCATACCGGTGCGAGCATTGGTGGCCGCTGGTTTACTACACGAAAGACTGCATGTATATCAATTGTATTCACATATAAAACGCTGGTGGATCTCCGCAGGTCAGGCAGCATCTATGGAAATGAACAAACAGACGACGTTTCGGTCCAAGACGTCGTTTCAGGGGTAATAAAGGAAGGAGGAAGATGGCAGAATAACAACTGCTTGGGGAGAGGGAAGGACAAGCTAGAAGGGAATGGGTGTTGCCAGGTTGGCGAAATAACAGTCTGGGTGATGTCAGGTGAGCAAGGCAAAGGGCTGCAGAAGAAGGAAGCTGATAGGAGGGAGAGTGGATCCAAGGAAAAGGGAAGGAAGAGGGGGGTCATGGGAAGGCAATAGGCAGATCAGGCGGAGCGATAAGAGGCCGAAGTGGGGAAAGGAAGGAGGGGAAAATACCGGAACTCAACGGAAACCGATGTTCTTGCCATGAGATTGCAGGCTACCTGGACGGAATTTGAGGTGTAGCACATCCAGCCTGAGAGGAGCCTGATTGTGGCACGAGCGGAAACCACGCGTCGACATATCGGACCGTGAACGGGGATCGGAAAGAAAATGGTTTGCCACTGGGAAATCTCGCTTCTGTTGAAGGAGGTGAGGAGCGACGAAGTGTTAATTAATTTGAAGAAAGGTCTTGGCCAGAAAGGCCGACAGATTAATCATTTCCAAAGATGCTGCCTAACCTGTTGAGTTCCTTCAGCATTTTGTGCGTGTTGCAGTAAATTTGATTAAACGTTTACGTGCATTCAATATCTCCGTGAGCATGAATATGTATTCGTTTCAGTCTCTTTACTATGTTACAGGACCGTACACATATCTTATTCTTTATTTTATATTTCTATTGCAAGGCCTATAGACGAGACAATTCCCAGAGTGAAACAGAACAGCCCATTGACAGTATAGCATTGGTCTATGGTGACAAAGTCCATGGATCCTCGGAAAGGACAAGATCAAGAATAACAATCATGAAACCGAGAGATGAGCCTGACTGTATTTCACAACAACATTCACTGACTTCTCCAATCGACATTTCTTCATCTTTGAGATTTTGTAATTTCGTGTCAAGCTATTCATATTTCATCACCATTGGGAGTTTACTTGAATGACATCATGATTATTTTAACCCCAGCTTTTAGAAAACACGTCATCCTTGTGTGATATTAAATAGTTCGTGTGATGGAGCGAGTATAAATAAATGAGCGTGGAGATTCGTCAGCTCAGAGTTTCTCCAGCGAGATCGCGGACAGCTGGAAGACAGGGTGAATCTCAGACAGCATGCGTGAAACCTTTTACCGTGTGAGGAAGATATGGTACTTGGTCATTGCCGTGATCGGTGTTCCTGGTAAGAACACAAGCAAATTAACATTTTAAGTTTGTGTGCGCGGTCCGTGGACTCGTTCAGTGACCGACAGCGCTGTGATGTCGGAGTGTCAGAGAGTGCGGTGTTCACATTGCGACCAATCTCTGCGTTCGTTCAGAAGTTCCCTTCCTTTTTAATTCATGCCTTCTGCTGGAAATAAACCGGCAGCTGAAGCGGCCGTAGAGAGGAAGATCGGGTAGATGGATTCATTTTGTAGGTTCACAGCAGGCAGTTGTGATTTATCAATGCAAAGCCGCTGTCAAGTAAACCCCGATAATCCAGCGCGCTCGCCACCTTTACGGCTATTTGGTTTTATACCGTTTCATTAGAGCAACGTGCTTTAAATTCAAAATTCAAGGTATTGTGCTCTGATTAAAGAAATACTTGCAAATTTGAATGGAGCGCGGGAAGCGAATGGACTTTGAGATTCGGGGGAGAGTGGTCGATTCATTTGTAAGTCAGACTCCGAATATAAGTCAAGTAAGGGCCTGTGTGCGTGTTTTGTACCAGGGTTTATTACCACGCCCTGTTATCCGTGAAGTGAAGCAGGAGTTAAGAGCAAGCCCAGCGGTGTCCGTTAGGGGTCAGATGGGGTAAGGTGCACGCGATAGTCCTTTCTTGTACAATATGCTTCGGAACATTTAGAGTAATGCTGAAGTAATTCGGAGCGACCCCAAAAGAGACAGACCGTTTGGAGTACCTACACTGTCTTTGATGATATAAGCACCAGCGTGCTAAATACTTTAAAGTTCAGCGGGTCAAGCATAAACCTCAAAAACGAAAAGTGAAACTTTCTGATCGGATTCGTTGAGAGCGTGTGAAGGAACCCTGGCCAAGGGTAGTTGCGGAATTTAAAGGAAGCCATCCAAGCGGAGGTGCAGGGGTGGGGGGGGGCGGAGGTGTCTCCGGGTGATAAACGGGGAGTCAAGAAGGAGACGCAGGCATTGGAACGGTGGAAATCAATTTGCTTTGAACTTTGTAGATGGACAGAGGTGGAGGGAGCGGGACTTCGCTGCACAGTGAGAGTGCCAGGACATAGGTGACAGGAACGCGGTAATCAGCATCGCTGAGAAAGTTGCCGAGGTACCCAGGTTTTACACATCAGTCCAAAACCTGACGGGGGCAGATTTATATTGATTTCTGTCAATCGCTCTCGGCGATCCGTTGATAACGCCTCCTTCCCAAACCCTGTTCCTTTTCCAGTATCGAGTACCTTCTCCGTTCATCCCGCATGCATTCGTGAGAGGGATCTGATATTCCCGCATTACTCCTTTTAAACCCCCAGAAATGAGATGTCTGCACAGTTTGCTTGTTCTCAATTTCCAGCTTGTCTCTGCCCTGAGACCCACTGATCGGTGAGACAGTAATTCACTCATTCTGTTTGCTGTTCCCCCAGTGAATTTAGTGGCGATTGCGATTCTGTCCCGGGGAAAGTGCGGCCTCTCCACCTGCACCACTCGCTACCTGGTGGCCATGGCAACGGCGGATCTACTAACCCTTATCTTTCAGGTCATATTGTGGCGTGTCAGTTATTATTACTTCCCCGGGACTTTCCTGGACATCACCCCCGTGTGCAGTGTGATCTCTGTCCTGGCAGAGGCAGCCACCGACTGTTCTGTCTGGTTCACCGTCATGTTTACATTTGATCGGTTTGTCGCCATCTGTTGTCAGCAACGGAAAGCGAAGTATTGCACCGGGAAAACTGCGGCTGCGGTTCTGACAACAACCGGCGTTCTGCTCTGTGTTAAAAATGTGCCCATCTTCTTCATACATCACTCTGTGAAAGTGATTGACAATGTACCCTGGGACTGTACTACGAAGCCAGGCTACTATACGGATCCCGGGTGGGTGGGATATGACTGGTTTACCACAGTTCTAACGCCATTACTCCCGTTCGTGTTAATACTACTGTTCAACGCTCTGACAGTCAGACACATTTTCGTGACGAGTCGCGTCCGTAAGGGGCTGAGAGGACAGAACAAGGCGGAGAACCGCAGTGACCCGGAGATGGAGAGCAGGAGGAGGTCTGTGATCTTACTTCTCTCCATCTCCGGAAGCTTCATCATCCTGTGGTCGGTGTATGTTGCCGAATTCCTTTATTACATAATTGCCGGACTGGATCCAAATAGTTACAATGAATCGGAATCTATACTTCAACAATCGGGAGGCATGTTGCTGATATTAAGTTGCTGCACAAACACGTTTATTTATGGGGTAACTCAGTCCAAGTTCAGAGAGCAGTTCATCAGCGCAGCGAAATATCCACTCACGCCAATTATTCAACTAATTAATGAACAGAATATCTAAGATCTTCTCAGAGGCGGTCGCAGTGTTTTCATCTTGTTACTATGGAACTGACGGTCACCGGAGAACGAGGCAGAGGTGAGAAATAAACAGTTTTATAGCCTGAGATAGACACAGCACGGGAACAGACTCTTCGGCATCCGCAGCCCGCGACCTCCACCTCCTAACAATTACTCATCTCATTCCAGCATTTTCTTCAACATACTCCCGCTCTCGTCACAGCCACACCCCTTTAGACAATGATAGGGCTGTTCAGGATCTGAGGACGTTTAAGACCAAATCGGCAGATATGTAAGCCATTCGTTACTTTTGCACAAGAATAAAACGATAAAGAAAGTCAACAGTCCGCACGAACTTACAGTAAACCTTACACTTGTCCTTCGCGTTAGAAAACCCTGTTGTGGAGAAATATTTAACACCGCAGAATTCATGCATTCTGATTATAATTGTGCAAATTCCTATGGAAAACTCAGATGCCCACTCTTCTCCAGGGAATGAATGTCATCTCCCCTGACGATTTCGATTAAATTTCCACCTGTGGAAACTGAATGTCGAATCTCCACTGCATTCACGCAAGTACAGTCGCAAGTTTATTATCACTTTTCTCAGCTAAAACTGGTAAAGCCTGAGGTATGGACATGGGAAAGCGCACTCATTCCTCAATTGCTAGCAACTTTCGGACTATTCTGGTGGTCATTACCATTGTGGCTTTCGGCAGATTTACATAGATTTTGCCGGGTAATAGTTCAATGTCACTGTGTGGTGACTTAGGGATAATACCAGTTGTAGATATTTATATTGGGACAATGTTTACCCTGTTCGTGTAATATGGACTTTCTATTTCCTCTTTCAAGTCAACATATTTCGGGTATCTTCGCTTTTCGATTTTCTGTAAGTGGTGTGTTATCTGGAATGGTTGTATCTATTAAGTACGTTGTTCTTGCTTCTTTATCCTGTAATATTATGGCCGGAAAGACATCATGTATTGCAATGCTCATGGACCGGAATCTTTCATTTCCCTCTTTCACGCCAGCATAGTTCAGATGACTCTCCCTTACTGAGTTCTGTGGTGTTCTGCGTGTTTTGGATAGCCATGCCTCTTTATAGGTTGACTTTACTGGTTAAACCTGCAATATTATATCCAGACGGGTATCGGGTACTGCCCTATCTGCAATGAACGACCAGTCGTAATGTAATTGTAGGACTCGACCTCTGAAACTGTATTTATACTAATGTATAGTACCTTGAGAATCATGCGTTTGTATTGTAAAGCATGGTTTTGGCGAATAACTCTTACCGCTGCTTTCTGCCTGTGTAAGAAATCAGACTCAATTAAACTGTTGTAGGACTCTGTAATGTGTTGGATAGCTTCTGTGTTTTCCTCGGCATTTTCTGCTTTTATCGTCTTGAATTGTTTGGACTTTTATTGTGTAATTTTGATATTTTTGTGCTAACCACCTGACACCCTTTTACCACAAGCAACCACTCCGTTTCTGGAAGGAGGTCTCCAACATTGAAACAGGCATTGGACGCTTCCTGTCGACATCTACTCTGCACCGATTGAGGGGATGTCGATAGAAGGTTATGTTCATCCATTGGTTAATCATATCATCCATGGCGACGCAGTAGAAGTAGCTTCACAGTTTCTGACATGTGGAGTGTGATGGAACAGTGTGGAGGGAGATGTACTCTGTGTCTGACCACGGGTGTGTGTGATGGGACGGTGGAGAGTGAGCCTCACTCTGTGTCTGACCACGGGAGTGTGGGATGGGACGGTGGGGAGGGAGCTTCACCCTGTGTCTGACCCCGGGACTGTTTGGAGCGAGGATGCGGAAAGAGCGTTACTTAGTGTTTGACCCTGGGTGTGAGAGATTGGACCGTGTATACGGAATTTCACTCTGCGTCTGAACCCGAGGAATGTGTGATGGATGATACGGATGGAGCTGCTCTCTGTCTCGGACACAAGGAGTGTGGGATGGGATGGTGCGGAGGGAGCTTCACTCTCTGCCAGGCCCCGGGCGTGTTTGATGTGATATTGCGGACCGACTTTCATTGTGTTTGTGATCCCTGGAATGCTTAATGGAATGTGCAGGGAGTTTAACTCAGTGTCTGAGGAGACGAGGTCGAATGAGCTTCACTGTGTGTCTGACCCAGTGAGTGATGCGAGGATGAGCAATGAGCCTCACTGCGGGGCTGCCTCAATGTCATAGCGTTCGGCTGGAGCCGGGACCGATGGAACAATTGGGAATGAAACCCGGAGCGAGCCCGTTAAAGGGGAGGACGGTTTTAAAGGGGACGGCGCGGAAGCGGCCAAAATGTTCCAATCCCAAACCACGGTTCACACATTCTGATGTTCACCATCTCACTCTCAGTCCGGGTGTGGGTTCCTGCAGAGATCTCAGTTCCTTCTTCCATTTCGGACTGAACTGATTGTACTGCAGACTGAAACAGATGGAAGGATACAGATGAAGGAAACATATTACACAACTGCGTCAGTAACAGGACAGTGGGTTAATGTTTCAATAACACTAATTTACAAATATTGCCAGAAAACCCACGGATCGGCTGAAATTTTATCACATTATTTACATAAACACTCATCCGATCGGGAGGGTCAGTATGAGGTGGTGGAGAGCGGGGACAGATCGGTCTGTTAGCCAGTTTGATCCCAGATCCAGCACCGTCAGTGATGGGTTTGCACTGAGAGCGGAGACGAGATCCTCGGCACCACAATCTGTGAAGCCGAAATTGTGCAGCCTGCAGATGAGAGTCAGTGAGGGTGAAGGACACAGAGAGACAGGAGACGGTAAACTCCCCAGTGTTTATCAGTAGCACAATTACTGATCACATTAATATTCTGTTTCAGACACCCAGTGACTGTAAACACAATCTCCCACAGTCCGGTACTTACCCCAGTTTCTGTATTTTACACACAGGGTTACTCAGAGCCGCAGACACCAGTTTCACTCCTGAATCTCCCAGTTTATTATCACTCAGTATCAGGTCCGTTAGAGATCCTATTGTACTGAGAGCGTCGGCGAGTTCGTCGGCACCAGAATCAGTGAGACCGACTTTGAACAACCTTGAGATGAGAGGGAGTGAGGGTGAAGGACACAGAAAGACAGGAGACGGTACAAATCCCCAGTGTTTATCAGTAACACAATTACTGATCACATTAATATTCAGTGTCAAACACCCAGTGACTGTAAACGCGATCTCCCAGTCTGGTATTTAACACCAGTGTCTGTATTTTACGCTCTGGGTTCCTCAGAGACGCAGACACCAGTTTCAATCCTGAATCGCCCAGTTTATTTCACTCAGGTTCAGCATCGTCAGTAACCCAGTGGGACGGTTGGTCACCAGCACTGAACACCCTGGGAGCAGCTTGCCCTGGATTAAACTGTACACAATGTCAGACATCTTGCACCGGAATTCAGGATCTGTGCATGTGTAGTGGGGTTCTCTGTCTCTCCGGCTGTCAGCGAAATAAATTTTGTCATTGAATTCATCAAAACCATCCAATATAAACAGCAACAGCTCTGGGTTGTGTTCTATTTGAAGGCTACGGATGTGTTTATTAATTATACGCCGACTCTGAGACGGGTATTAGTAATATCTGACAACGGAACGTGCCAACACCCTCAGGCTGTATAAACGTTAAAGTGACAGACTCAGTCCAGATTGCGTGTGCAAGGAAATGTGCAAAATCTTCATGAAGCTAGTCATTCCCCGTGACGCCGCTAGTTACTCCATTCTGTAGATACTGAACCGGGTAAATAACTTTACTGGGTGTTTTTTATAGGCGGCCCAATAGTAACAGGGATATCGAGGAGCAGATAGGGAAATCGATCCTGGAAAGGTGTAAGAAGAACAGAGTTGTCGTGATGGGAGATGTTAACTTCCCAAATATCGATTGGCATCTCCTTAGAGCTAGGGGTTTGGATGGAGTGGAGTTTGTTAGAACATAGAACATAGAATAGTACAGGACATTACAGGCCCTTCGGCCCTCAATTTTGTGCCGACCCCAAAACCCTGCCTCCCATATAACCCCCCGCCTTAAATTCCTCCACATACCTGTCTAGTAGACTCTTAAACTTCACTTGTGTATCTGGCTCCACCACTGACTCAGGCAGTGCATTCCACGCATCAACCACTCTCAGAGTGAAAAAACTTCCTCAAATATCCCCCTTAAACTTCCCTCCCATTACCTTAAAGCCATGTCCTCTTGTACTGAGCGGTGGCGACCTGGAGAAGAGGCGCTGGCTGTTCACTCTGTCTATTCCTCGTAATATCTTGTACCTTCCTATCATGTCTACTCTCATCCTCCTTCTCTCCAAAGAGTAAAGCCATAGCTCCCTTAATCTCTGATCATAATCCATACTCTCTAAACCAGGCAGCATTCTAGTAAATCTCCTCTGTACCCTTTCCAATGCTTCCACGTTAGGTGTGATCAGGAAGGATTCTTGACACAATATGTAGAAAGCCTATGAAGAAATGTGGCAAAAATTCAATTTGTCAGACATCACCTTCCACGCACTAATCTATGTTGACTGTTCCTAATTAGACCCTGTCTGTCCAGAAAATTATATATTCACTCTCCAAGAATACTTTCCATTAATGTACCGAGTCTGTGACGTCTGATGATGTCAAATACGTCCCCACCCCCGAGTGTTCCGACTTCCTTGAGGTGTTTAGTAAATAGATGGCAACCAGACAACTGCTCCATCGGTGCCATGACAATGCTATATAGTGAGGGTATCTCGATGACAGTTTGATCTTTTCTAACCGGTGTGAGGAACATATAACACGTGTAAGGCTGGTTATTTGGAGACTGTGAAGACTCGCCTGTTTGTGAAATTAGACTGAGATCCGCGTCCCCGAGTTCTCTTCTTTGGGATTTGTCACTTATTGATTTCTGTATTTTATGTGTGTTTGGAATGGCTTGATCTATTAAATAAGTTGTCCTTGCTTGTTTAACCTGTACTACTGCACCGATCTGTTATTATGGATTCTCCAATCCGCAATACGTTGATCTGACATAATATAATTTGTGGTATTTTGACTCTAAAAATGGATCAAATTGTATGCCTGTAAGGTGTGACTTCATTTCCAGGTTTGCATTTTAAAGCCAGATTTAGATGAACGATGTTTGCATTTGATTGTGGCTGTGCAAATATTCAGATTGTGTTGAGCGATTATAGGGTCCTGTAATGCTTTCGATTGTCTATGATTTTTTTTCTTGGCATTTTTTAAATTTATCGAGCTTGCTTAGATCGTGGGGATGTCTTCCATGAAGAACCATGCTCTTCCATTGGTTCACTTTTTCTTTAATAGTGGTAATTACGGGGCTGTAGCTTAGGAGAAAATGGCGTCTAACGGCGTCTCATTTCTTTGCATCTTCGGAAGCAGCTCTGTTTCTGTCTTTAATATCTCTCTTGTTCCCATTTAGGTTTATTTTGAAGATCCTGGCCTCATGTTACACGCTGACTTCGATTATTCGCGGGAATGGACGCGCCATTGGGGTCTCACGACTGGCCGTTCTTCCACTCGGCCTAGTAGATCAGGGCGCCTTCGGAGCTTCCGGATTTCCTGGCCCTGGAAGCGGGCGGACTAGAGTTTGGTGCTTCTACAGGAAATCGGTGTCTCCTGTCGGCCGAAGATCGAAAGCAGCAAGTTGGCCTTTGGCTGTGTGCCTAGAGACCCGAGTTCTTTGGGCAGAAAAAGTGAAGCAACAGATTATTAACACCATAAATCAGCGAGTGTTTGATTCTCGGGGCCAACTCTTTTTCCCTTATTAGGGAGAGAGAGAGCCTGTGGTATGTCGAATCACCGGGTGAACAAATAGTCTTTGGGGTACTGCAAGTCTGTGTCTTTATTGATGTTTTGCTGCACGTTTGAGTGCTAGCTTATAGGCGCTGATCACTTTTTTTTTTGCTGGTGGTGTAGGGTGGGATCTTTGTTTTGCTGCTGCTTACGCGTGGGAGGGTGGAGCTGCGGGGAATGTTGTAACATTTAACTGCCATTCACTCTTTGGGACACTCTACTGTTTTCGTGGATGGTTCTGAAGAAAAACAATTTCAGGATGTATATTGTACACATTCCTCCGACATTAAGTATACTCTGCATTTGAAACCTTTGAAACTTTTAACTTTTCTGTGATGTGCTCTCACTTAAGTTTAGTAGTTTACTCTTCTTATCAGAATTGCAATGTTCTCAAGGAGGGCCTATATTATTCTTATTATTTACTATGTTTGTATTTGCACATTTTGTTGTATTTTGCACTCGTTCGCTTAGCGTTGTTGGTGCGGACATTCATTGATTCGGTTATAGTTACAGGATTTATTTGAGTATGCCCGCAAAAATGTGGCTAGTCGTTTCCACCTATATGGTGACATGTGGCTACTTTCGTAATGAATTTACTTTGAACTCTGAATATGGTCATCCCTGTTTAAATTGATCCGAGAGGACCATCTGTTCGTCGCATTCAAAGTGAAATCCTCCCTCTCAAGTCCTGTCATATTCGCCGCAGTCGGTTATGCAACTCTCTTCCTCACTTAATTTCCTCTTTAGCAGCGCATTCGGACCCGGTAAGCCTGAGATGCCAATCATACTCATACGTCATACACATTTCCATAACCAAGTGTCCATAATACTGTCACTCACAACCACCTGCAGATTTTTCGGGATTCACTAGTCTCAGAGGTGAAGAAAATAGCGTTACTAAATTAAATAAATCCGCTAAAGGACTATAAATACTATAATTATATGATATCATATTAAAATAAAAATAACTATTATATAAATATAATAAATTATAAATATCCCTAAATAATATGTAGGGAAGATGATTGCAAAACATCGATTTGTCTTCCAATAGACTGTACCATAAAGCACGTCGTCATTCAAAAATAAATTTATAATTGAAACGCGGTGCTAATAATGTAAATATTGCATTTCATTTTGACAAGGTGACTGACATATTTTTAGACTCGGGGATATTTATTTACTCCCCATGAAGCTGCATCGGGGTAGAGCAACAAAATCTGTATATCTTCTCCGATTAAAACGGAATCTTAGCGTGTCTCTGCGTTAAGTCTTCGTGATTATGGATTCGATTAAACAAAAACGTGCATTTGATGGCAAGATTAGCATCTTACTGTTGGTGAATGTGTAAAAATAATTCAAGTCCAACATTATTGATAATCATTGCTAGTGGAGACAGGATGTTGCAACTTGCAAAATTACGAACATATAGTTTCAGCTATCACATTAGATCTTGACCTCAGAATTTTACTGTGCAGCGTATTCGACTTGCAGTAGTCTGTGTTTCTCACGGGCATTTTATTTTCCTCCAAAATTCAAAAGACTTTCGGAGAGCCATTCAAGGTTGCTTCGTTCGCGGACACTAGTAGTTTGTTGATTAGGTTCCACTTAAAAGTCCTCCACTTCCTGGTCACATTTTATATCGGTTATGGGACGAACGACACAGCGATCTTGAGACTGAATGACACTGTCATTCACAGTCAATCACAGTATGATCTTGTGAACGTAACGAGATAGGTTTGGATCAGGATGAACTCAAATGCCGAGTAAAGTCTGGAATTAGCTCAGACTCAGACTCAAAATTAACAAAACGATATAAACACAATCCATTGGTGAAATCCCAAACAGTAATACGGAAAATGCAACTCTTCCGATTGAGCCCTGAGCGCTCAGTACGAGGACTTCATGCAGGGAATTTCCATGAATAAACATGACAGCAATAATATGCAGTCTGATAAGGGAGAACGGCATTCATTCTTTTACATTATCACGTTGTATGTCCAGACAACACATTAGGGCTGAGAACATGTATTTTCATTTGAGCTGATTGTCCACTCACTGTCCTTCATTTTCTCAGCCAGTTCACGTGAACCTTCACTTCATTGTTGTACTCCATGTCCAACAAACCATATATCATCAATACAGTTAAAACTGGGACAGCAAGTGAGGGATTACATTCTGCCTACTCGCTGTCCACTGGATCATGAAATTCAGTCGGGCTTTGTAAATACCCTTGAAGTGACAATTGAATGATGAACTGACATCACTCCCATGTCACAGCGTATCTACCTTGTGGATATCAATCCGGTAAGATTGAGAAAAGAAGTATTTAAATATTCAAAATGGCTTCTCATTGTCCGCACTCTTGTGATGCGCGCTCTATCAAAGTCACAATATCTGGGAAGAAGTAGATGAATGATATATAGTTACACAGACAAACAGACAGAGAAACAGGCAGGCAGAGGACAGGCACACCGGCAGACGGCCAGATAGTTAGAGAGATAGATGGATAGATAGGTAGATGTGCAGACACGCATATCGACAGACAAACATATATGTTGTTCAGAAAACTATAATCTGCAAATCAGTGAACGGAAACGAGGCAAAGGCAATGGAAATAGACAAAGAAGATGCTTTTGTTCTTGCCATGTGATCGCAGGAATGGAGGTCCGTTCTCAGGGACGGCTTCATCAAAGCAACTACAGGTGGACACAATGAGTTGCTTTGTTTTTGATGATCGAAAGCAAACCATTTTCAGATGAGAAGGAACAGTCTGTGACCTGGTGGTCTGCGCCGAGTGTCTGGCTTGACCCAGTCTGAGTTGGGAAGGATAAAATCAGTTCCCAACATCACATGTCGGGGGAAAGGGCCATAAAGTTTGAGTCAACGACACTGAAAGCTACTAGATTAATGTGATAAGGGAAAGAGAGGACTAGAGGTTTTCAGGAGTACACGCAGCGACAGCTCTGTGGAGACCAGCCATCGCGGAAGTGAATGACCCAAAGTTGGGATCTTGAAGGTTATATCAGGATGACGAGGAGCGCCCGGCCAGCGTGGATTACTTTCCCCCAGTATTACCTTTACCATGCGTTGACTCTTTGTGGTGGGTACAAACAAAAATAATATACTAACTTTGCTTAAAATGTTGAAAAAAAATTCATCTTTAACTTTATGACTTCAGGAGATCATTTCAACTTTTCTTCACTTAACTATTCACAATAGCATAAATTTTGATCAGGGGTTCCCCCAAGCTTTTGCAAGCCACTGTATGTCGCTAATATTTGTTTAGCTTCTGTGTGAAGCACCTCCTGGACCTCCGCTTCAAGGAGAGAATGACAGATTTTCGGCTGATATCGGAAAGGTTCTATGTTCGGCAATTTCCCGGTGAAACACATGTGCAGCGGCTCCACAGCAATCACGTCCATCACTCACGGGGATCAGAAAATCAGACTACTATTATATATTATTGCATCATGAATTTTTCCGTCCGTGACGCCATCTGTTCAGAACGTATTGGATGCCCCATTGTAAATCTGCTTCCATACCTTTATTGATGTTTGGAATTCCATTTCTTTCTTCCTGTCCACATCTGCCCTCCCGAGAAACCCGTCACTCTTCGTGAATATCCCAGCCATACTCACCCATGGAAGGTAACCTCGTACCTCAATATTGACCCCCGGCTGCCCTTCGCTGACTAGCTGACAAAATGACTAATTTAATCCCACAACCGACGACCCATTGAGTGAAGGGTTCTTCTCATGAGCCATTCTGTTCAGACCATTCAATACATAAGGAAATCGAGGTGGCATATTAGGAGCATAAAAACAGAATAAACAATGTTGTGTTGTGTTTAAAATGGAAGTGTCAAATAGGCTAATGCCATTATCTACAACACTATCAACAACGCTAGCAATTTAGCGCATCTGCCAAACAATTGTTGTTACAAATGTAATGAATGCAGATGCTATGTCGGTTTAAACATATACACAAATTCGAGGGTCATGTGTACGGTGGTTGAATTACTTTGCTTCATACCGGTGCGAGCATTGGTGGCCGCTGGTTTACTACACGAAAGACTGCATGTATATCAATTGTATTCACATATAAAACGCTGCTGGATCTCCGCAGGTCAGGCAGCATCTATGGAAATGAACAAACAGAAGACGTTTCGGGCCAAGACCCTTCATCAGGGGGTAGAATGGAAGGAGGAAGATGGCAGAATAAGAACCTCTTGGGGGGAGGGAAGGACAAGCTAGAAGGGAATGGGTGTTGCCAGGTTGGCGAAATAACAGTCTGGGTGATGATAGGTGAACAAGGCAAAGGGCTGCAGAAGAAGGAAGCTGATAGGAGAGGAGAGTGGATCCAAGGAAAACGGAAGGAAGAGGGGCGTCATGGGAAGGCGATAGGCAGATCAGGCGGAGAGATAAGAGGCCGAAGTGGGGAAAGAAAGGAGGGGAAAATACCGGAACTCAACGGAAATCGATGTTCTTGCCCTGAGATTACAGGCTACCTGGACGGAATTTGAGGTGTAGCACATCCGGCCTGAGAGTAGCCTCATTGTGGCACGAGAGGAAACCAGGGGTCGACATATCGGACCGTGAACGGGGATCGGAAAGAAGATGGTTTGCCCTGGGAAATCTCGCTTCTGTTGATGGAGGTGAGGAGCCACGAAGTGTTAATTAATTCGAAGAACGGTCTTGGCCAGAAAGACCGACAGATTAATCATTTCCAAAGATGCTGCCTAGCCTGTTGAGTTCCTCCAGCGTTTTGTGCGTGTTGCAGTAAATTTGATTAAACTTTTACGTGCATTCAGTATCTGCGTCAGCCTGAATATGATATTAGTTTAAGGTTCTTCACTATGTTACTGGGACATACACATATCTTATTCTTTATTTTATATTTCTTTTGCAAGATCTATAACCGAGACAATTCCCAGAGTGAAACGGAACAGCCCATTGACAGTATAACATTGGTCTATGATGACAAAGTCCATGGATGCTCGGAATGGACAAGATCAACAATAATAATCATAGAACCGAGAATTGAGCCTCAGACTGTCTCACAACAATGTTCACTGACTTCTCCAATTGCCATTTCTTCATCTTTGACATGTTGTAATTTCGTGTCAAGCTATTCATAGCTCATCACAATTGGGAGTTTACTTGAATGACATCATGTTTATTTTAACCGCAGCTGTTGGAAAATACGTCAGCCTTGTGTGATATTAAATAGTTCGTGTGATGGAGCGAGTATAAATGAATGAGCGTGGACATTCATCAGCTCAGAGTTTCTCCAGCGAGATCGCGGACAGCTGGAAGACAGGCTGAATCTCAGACAGCATGCGTGAAACCTTTTACCGTGTGAGGAAGATATGGTACTTGGTCATTGCCGTGATCGGTGTTCCTGGTAAGAACACAAGCAAATTAACATCTTAAGTTTTGTGTGCGCGGTCCGTGGACTCGTTCAGTGACCGAAAGCGCTGTGATGTCGGAGTGTCAGAGAGTGCGGTGTTCACATTGCGACCAATCTCTGCGTTCGTTCAGAAGTTCCCTTGCTTTATAATTCATGCCTTCTGCTGGAAGTAAACCGGCAGCTGAAGCGGCTGTAGAGAGGAAGATCGGGTAGATGGGTTCATTTTGTAGATTCATAGCAGGCACTTGTAATTTATGAATGCAAAGTCGCTGTCAAGTAAACACCGATAATCCAGCGCGCTCGACACCTTTACCGCAATTTGGTTTTATACCGTTTCATTAGAGCAACGTGCTTTAAATTCAAAATTCAAGGTATTGTGCTCTCATTAATGAAATACCTGCAAATTTGAAGGGAACGCGGGAAGCGAATGGACTTTGAGATTCAGGGGAGAGTGGTCGATTGCATTTGTAAGCCAGACTCCGAATATAGGTCAAGTAAGGACCTGTGTGCGTGTTTTGTACCAGGGTTTATTACCACGCCCTGTTATCCGTGAAGTGAAGCAGGAGTTAAGAGCAAGCCCAGCGATGTCCGTTAGGGGTCAGGTGGGGTAAGGTGCACGCGATACTTCTTTCTTGTACAATATGCTTCGGAACATTTAGAGTAATGCTGAAGTAATTCGGAGCGGCCTCAAAAGAGACAGATCTTTTGGAGTACCTACACTGTCTTTGATGATATAAGCACCAGCGTGCTAAATACTTTAAAGTTCAGCGGGTCAAGCAGAAACCTCAAAAACGAAAATTGAAACTTTCTGATCGGATTCGTTGAGAGCGTGTGAAGGAACCCCGGACAAGGGTAGTTGCGGAATTTAAAAGAAGCCATCCAAGCGGAGGTGCGGGGTGGGGGGGAGGGGTGCTGAGGTGTCTCCGGGTGATAAACGGGGAGTCAAGAAGGAGACGCAGGCATTGGAACGGTGGAAATGAATTTGCTTTGAACTTTGTAGATGGACAGAGGTGGAGGGAGCGGGACTTCGCTGCACAGTGAGAGTGCCAGGACATAGGTGACAGGAACGCGGTAATCAGCATCGCTGAGAAAGTTGCCGAGGTACCCAGGTTTTACACATCAGTCCAAAACCTGACGGGGGGAGATTTATATTGATTTCTCTCAAGCGCTCTCGGCGATCCGTCGATAACGCCTCCTTCCCAAACCCTGTTCCTTTTCCAGTATCGAGTACCTTCTCCGTTCACCCCGCATGCATTCGTGAGAGGGATCTGAGATTCCCGCATTACTCCTTTTAAACCCCCAGAAATGAGTTGTCTGCACAGTTTGATTATTCTCAATTTCCAGCTTGTCTCTGCCCTGAGACCCACTGATCGGTGAGTCAGTAATTCACTCCTTCTGTTTGCTGTTCCCCCAGTGAATTTTGTGGCGATTGCGATCCTATCCCGGGGAAAGTGCGGCCTCTCCACCTGCACTACTCGCTATCTGGTGGCCATGGCAACGGCGGATCTGCTAACCATCATCTTTCAGGTCATATTGTGGCGCGTCAGTTATTATTACTTCCCCGGGACTTTCCTGGACATCACCCCCGTGTGCAGTATGATCACTGTTCTGGCAGAGGCAGCCACTGACTGTTCTGTCTGGTTCACCGTCATGTTTACATTTGATCGGTTTGTCGCCATCTGTTGTCAGAAGCGGAAAGAGAAGTATTGCACCGGGAAAACTGCGGCTGTGGTTCTGACAACAACCGGCGTTCTGTTCTGTTTTAAAAATGTGCCCGTCTTCTTCATATATCAGTCTGTGAAAGTGATTGAGAATATACCCTGGGACTGTATTGCGAAGCCAGGCTACTATACGGATCCCGGGTGGGTGGTATATGACTGGTTTACCATAGTTCTAATGCCATTACTCCCGTTCATGTTAATACTACTGCTCAACGCTCTGACAGTCAGACACATTTTAGTGACCAGTCGCGTTCGTAAGGGTTTGAGGGGTCAGAACAAGGCGGCGAACCGCAGTGACCCTGAGATGGAGAGCAGGAGGAGGTCTGTGATCTTACTTCTCACCATCTCCGGAAGCTTCATCATCCTGTGGTCCGTAAAAGTTGCCGAATTCCTTTATTACAGCATCGCCGGATTGGATCCTAATAAGTACAACGATTCGGAATACATACTTCAACATTCAGGACACATGCTGATGATATTAAGTTGCTGCACAAACACGTTTATTTATGGGGTGACTCAGTCCAAGTTCAGAGAGCAGTTCATCAGAGCAGCGAAATATCCCTTCACGTCAATTATTCAACTGATTAATGAACAGAATATCTAAGATCTTCACAGAGGCCGTCGCAGTGTTTTCATCTTGTTACTATGGAACTGACGGTCACCGGAGAACGAGGCAGAGGTGAGAAATAAACTGTTTTATAGCCCGAGATAGACACAGCACGGGAACAGACTCTTCGGCATCCGCAGCCCGCGACCTCCACCTCCTAACAATTACTCAACTCATTCCAGCATTTTCTTCACCATACTCCCCCTCCCGTTACAGCCACACCCCTTTAGACAATGATAGGGCTGTTCAGGATCTGAGGACATTTAAGACCAAATCGGCAGATATGTAAGCCATTCGTTACTTTTGCACAAGAATAAAACGATTAAGAAAGTCAACAGTCCGCACGAACTTACAGTAAACCTTACACTTGTCCTTCGCGTTAGAAAACCCTGTTGTGGAGAAATGTTTAACACCGCAGAAATCATTCATTCTAATTATAATTGTGCAAATTCCAATGGAAAACCCAGATGCCCACTCTGCTCCAGGGAAAGATTGTCATCTCACCTGACGATTTCGATTAAATTTCCACGCGAGGAAACTGCATGTCGAATCTCCTCTGCATTCACTCCAGTACAGTCGCAAGTTTATTATCACTTTTCTCAGCTAAAACTGGTAAAGCCTGAGATACGGACATGGGAAAGCGCACTCATTTCTCAATTGCTAGCAACTTTCGGACTATTCTCGTGGTGATTAACATTGTGGCTTTAGAGAGATTTACATAGATTTGGCTGGGTAATAGTTTAATGCCATTGTGTGGTGACTTCGGGGTAATACCAGTTATAGATATTAGTATTGGGACAATGTTTACCCTGTTCGTGTACTATGGACTTTCTATTTCCTCTTTCAAGTCAGCATATTTCGGGTATCTTCGCTTATCGATTTTTTGTAAGTGGTGTGTTATCTGGAATGGTTGTATCTATTAAGTACGTTGTTTCTTGCTTCTTTATCCTGTAATATTATGACCGGAAGGACATCATGTATTGCAATGGTCATGGACCAGAATCTTTCATTTCCCTCTTTCGCGACACCATAGTTCAGATGACTCTCCCTTGCTGAGATAGCCATGCCTCTTTATAGGCTGATTGTACTGGTTTACCGTGCAATATTATATCCGGACGGGTATCGGGAAATAAACATATTACACAACAGTGTCAGTAACAGGACAGAGGGTTAATGTTTCAATAACACTCATTGACAAATATTGCCAGAAAACCCACGGATCGGCTGAAATTTTATCACATTATTAACACAAGCACTCATCTGATCGGGGGGGGGGGGGTGTCAGTATGAGGCGGTGGAGAGCGGGGACAGATCTGTCTGTCAGACAGTTTGATACCAGATCCAGCACCGTCAGTGATGGGTTTGTACTGAGAGCGGAGACGAGATCCTCGGCACCAGAATCTGAGAAGCCGACATTGTGCAGCCTGGAGATGAGAGAGAGTGAGGATTAAAGACACAGAGACAGGAGGCGGTACAAATCCCCAATGTTTATCAGTAACACAATTACTGATCACATGAATGTTCAGTGTCAGACACCCAGTGACTTTAAACACAATCTCCCACAGTCTGGTACTTACCCCAGTTTCTGTATTTTACACTCCGGGTTCCTCAGAGCAACAGACTCCAGCTTCAATACTGAATCTCCCAGTTTATTTCACTCAGGTTCAGCGTCGTCTGTAACTCAGTGGGATGGGTGGTCACCAGCACTGAACACCCTGGGAGCAGCATGCCCTGGATAAAACTGTACACAATGTCAGACATCCTGCACCGGAATTCAGGCTCTGTGCATGTGTATTGGGGTTCTCTGTCTCTCCGGCTGTCAGCAAAATCAATTTTGTCATTGAATTCATCAAAACCATCAAATATGAACTGCAACACCTCTGGATAGTGTTCTATTTGAAGGCTACAGATCTGTTCATTAATTATACGCCGACTCTGAGACGGGTATCAGTAATATCTGACAACATAACGTGCCAACACCCTCAGGCTGTATAAACGTTAAAGTGACAGACTCAGTCCAGATTGTGTGTGCAAGGAAATGTGCAAAATCTTCATGAAGCTCGTCATTCCCCGTGACGCCGCTAGTTACTCCATTCTGTAGATACTGAACCGGGTCAATAACTTTACTGGGTGTTTTTTATAGGCGGCCCAATAGTAACAGGGACATCGAGGAGCAAATCGGGAAACCGATCCTGGAAAGGTGTAAGAAGAACACAGTTGTCGTGAAGGCAGATTTTAATATCCCAAATATCGATTGGCATCTCCTTAGAGCTAGGGGTTTAGATGGAGTGGAGTTTGTTAGACACAGAACATAGAATAGTACAGGGCATTACAGTCCCTACGGCCCACAATTTTGTGCCGAACCTCAAATCCTGCCTCCCATATAAACCCCCAACTTAAATTCCTCCACATACCTGTCTAGTAGTCTCTTAAATTTCACTAGTGTATCTGCCTCCACCACTGACTCAGGCATTGCATTCCACGCGCCAACCACTCTCTGAGTGAAAAACCTTCCTCTAATATCCCCCTTAAACGTCACTCCAATTACCTAAAAGCCATGTCCTCATGTACTGAGCAGTGGAGCCCTGGGGTAGAGGCGCTGGCTGTTCACTCTGTCTATTCCTCTTAATATCTTGTACACCTTTATCATGTCTCCTCTCACCCTCCTTCTCTCCAAAGTGTAAAGCCCTAGCTTCCTTAATCTCTGATCATAATCCATACTAGCTAAACCAGGCAGCATTCTGGTAAAATCTCCTCTGTACCCTTTCCAATGCTTCCACGTTAGGTGTGTTCAGAAAGCATTCTTGATACAATATGTAGAAAACCTATGAAGAAATGTGGCAAAAATTCAATAAGATTTGTCAAACATGACCTTCCACGCACAAATCTATGTTGACTGTTCCTAATCAGACCCTGACTATCCAGATAATTATATCTACCATCTCTAAGAATACTTTCCATTAATTTACCGAGTCTGTGACGTCTGATGATGTCAAATACGTCCCCATCCCCGAGTACTCCGACTTCCTTGAGCTGTTTAGGAAATAGATGGCATCCACACTGCTGCCCCATCGGTGCCATGACAATGCTATATAGTGAGGGTATCTCGATGACAGTTTGATATTTTCTAACCGGTGTGAGGAACATATAACACGTGTAAGGCTGGTTATTCGGAGACTGTTAAGACTCGCCTGTTTGTGAAATTAGACTGAGATCCGCGTCTCCGAGGTCTCTTCTTTGGGATTTGAACTTATTGATTTCTGTATTTTATGTGTGTTTGGAATGGCTAGATCTATTAAATAAGTTGCCTTTGCTTGTTTATCCTTTACTACTGCACCGACCTGTTATTATGGATTGTCCAATATGCAATCAGTTGATCTGACATAATATAATTTGTGGTATTTTGACTCTAAAAATGGATCATATTGTATGCATGTAAGGTGTGACTTCATTTCCAGGTTTGCATTTTAATGCCAAATTGAGATGAATGATATTTGCATTTGATTGTGGCTGTGTAACTAGTGAGTAATGGCCTAAATCTGCGAGCTGCTCCTCATGTTCTAGCCCCATCATTCCTCGGGAAGCTCGCCCTGACCCTCCTCATTGACAACACATCCTTACTGAGATATGGTGACCAGAACGGTTGACAATGCTCCACGTGCCGCCTAACAAGTGTCTTCTAAGTGTTCATCAATATCTCCTTGCTTTCATATTATGTACTCCTGGAAATAAATAGAACATTGGATTTGCCTTTCTTACCACAGACTCAACCTGTACGTTCACCGTGTGGGAGTCTTGCTGGGTGGACGGGTCAGTCGTGCAGAGGAAGCAATGCGATTGCAGGAGGACTCATCAGTCCCGTTGCGCTGATGACGTTTGAACTTTCTCCCCATTTAGATAATAACCTGCTCTATTGTTCCTTTTACCAAAATGCATTCTCATATATTTCCCAACACTGTATTCCAACTGCCAATTGTTTGCCCATTCTTCCAATTTTTCAAAATCCTTCTGCAATCGCATTGCTTCGGCAGCACGACCTTCCACTCCACTTATTTTCATATCATCCGCAAACTTTGCAACAAAGCCATCAATTCCATCATCTTTGACAAACAACGTGAATAACTGATCCCAATACTGACCCCCTGAAGAGTACCTCTACTTGCCGACAGCCAACCAGAAATGGCCCTTGTATTCTCACTAGCTGCCTCCTGCCTGTCACAATTTCCGCTATCCACACCGGCACCTTTCCTGTAACACCATATCTTCTTCTTCTTCTTCTTCTTCTTCTTCTTCTTCTTCTTCTTCTTCTTCTTCTTCTTCTTCTTCTTCTTCTTCTTCTTCTTCTTCTTCTCCTTCTTCTTCTTCTCTTCTTCTTCTTCAGCAGCCTCATCTGTGGCAGCTTATCAAACGCGTTCTGAAATGACTTCCACCGCCTCTCCTTTGTCCACCCTGCTAGTTACTTCCTCGAAGAAGGCTAACAGGTTTCTCAGGCAAGATTTCCCTTGAGAGAAACCATACTGTCTTTGACTTATTTTATCATTAGTCACCAAGTACCTCTAATCCTCATACGTAATAATAGATTCCAACAGTTTCCCCACTTTTGTGTTTACTCTATCGAGCAAGCAATTTCCTTTCTTTTTTCTTCCTCCCTTCTTAAAGAGTCGAGTGACATTTGCAATCTTCCAGCCGTCCGCAGCCGTGCTAGAATCAAGTGATTGTTCTAAGATCATGTTTCGGTTTGGTTTCAGGATTCAACCTATCAGCAACCTACCTCAGAACTCCGGAATGGAGGTCACCTGGCCCTGGTGCCTTATCTACATTCAAACCTTTGAGTTTGTCTCGCAGGTTCTCCTTTGTAATTGAATAGCGCTCGCTCTTGCTTCCAGACGCTCGCGGAATTCTGGCACAGTGCTAGTATATTCCACTGTGAAGGCAGATGCAAAGTACCCATTACGTTCATCTACCACTTCCCAGTCCCCTACTACCCCCTCACGAGGATCGTTTCCCACTACCAACTCTCACATCCCTTTTACTCTTTATATAACTGGAAAACCAGCTTGGTATCCTGCTTTATATTATTGACGAGTCTATCCTCATATGTCATCTTTACCTTTATTATAGCTTTTTAGATGCCTTCTGTTGTATTTTAGAAGTTTCGAAATTATCCAGTTTCTTACTTTAGATGCGGTTTCTATGCACCCCTTAACTTTGTCAGACACGGTTGCCGGTCACCGCCTTTGAAAACCTCTTCTTCTGTTTGGTATATCTATCTTGAGCCTTGTGAACTATTCCCAGAAACTTCAGCCTCCTCTGCACTGACGTTATCCCTACTGTTCCCTTTCAATCCACCTGAGTCGCAGCCTCGTCTCTCATGTCCCACAATGGCCTTTATTTCATTGGGATAGAGATGCATGTGCCTTATGCTTCTCCGTCTCAAGTTGCAGTGTGACTTCAATCATATTATGATCCCTGCCTTCTAACGGTTCCTTTGCGTTAAGTTCCCTAATAACTATCGGGGTTATTACACAACACCCAATCTAAGACAGCCTTTCACTGAGTAGGCTCAAGCACAGGCTGCTCTAAAAAGCCATCCTGTAGGTAATTAACGATTTTACTCCCTGGTGATCCGACACCCACCTGATTTTCCCAGTCGCCCTGAATATTGAGATCCCCCGTTACAATTGTGTCATTACCCTATTGCATGCCTTTTCGAGCAACCTCTGCAATCTCAACACACACTTCGGCTACTATTCGGAGGCCTTATATGTTTCTCATGATGTTTTTTTTTTACCCTTGTAATTTCTTAACTCCACGCAATCAAAAGTTGCAAAATTCTCTCTCCCCATGTCACCTCTTTCTGAAGATGTAATTCCAACTCTTACCAACAGATTCACACCACCGCCTATGCCTTGCTGATTGTTCTTTCCATACAGAGTATATCCTTTGATGTTAAGCTCTCAAATATGCCCTTCCATCAGCCTCGACTCATTGATGCCCACAATATCATACCCACCCATCCCTAATTGCGCTACGAGGTCGCCCACTTTATCCTGAATGCTACGCGCATTTAAACAGAGCACCCTCAGTCCTCCAGCCTTCGCTATTTTGAATTTTGTCTCTTCGGTACAATTTAACTTTTTGCTCTGACTGCATATGTAGCAAGTACTTGGTCTGTGCTTTCTTACATTCAGGTAACACCCATCATATGGTTGTTAACCTTCTCTCTCATCCCCAGCTCGATCAGCCTGGTTCACAACCCCTGCCATATTAGTTTAAACCACCCCATGCAGCTCTTGTAAATATGCCTGCAAGAATAATGCCCCCCCTCTCAGATTCAAGTGCAACTCGTCCCTATGGAAGAGGTCCCACCTGCCCCAGAAATGTTCCCAATTATCCAGAAATCCGAATTCCTGCTCCCTACTTCAATTCTTCAGCCACGCATATATCTGCCACTTCATTCAATCCCATCCTTACTGTCGCAGTCACAGGCTGTAAACCCGAGATTACTACCCTTGAGTTTCTGCTTCGCAGCTTCTTTCCTAACTTCCTATCTACTATTTTTTTTCAGGACCACCTCCCTTTTTCTTCCTATTTCGGTGGTTACAATATGTACCAGGATTTCTGTTTGTTTACACTCAATTTTCAGGACACGTCCAGAAATGCCCTGGATCCTGACACCTGCGAGGCAAACTACAATCTTTGTTTCCTGTTTGCCAGACTCAGTGACATAGTCACGGCCAAACGTTTGCTTCCATCCGGTAGCTCATCCCCCCAACAGTACTCAAAATGCGGTACTTATTGTTGAGAGAGACGGCCACAGTGACCTCCACACTCTGACTTGTCTCCCACCCCTCACTTGACAGTCAACCATTTATCTGTCTCCTGAACCATTGTTGTGACGACCTCCGTGTAGTTCCTGTCTATCACTGCCTCACTCTCCCTCACAAGCCGATGGTGCTGCAAGGATGTGGCTGGGGACGAACCCAAGTGCAGGACACGGGCGCGGAGGCAGAGCCGTGAGGCGTTAGCACAGTCGCGAACAGGGAACCGGTATCCAGGAGAGTCTTTACACGGAGACAAGGTTTACGTAGACTGTCCAGGAAATGGTGCGGAGCTTAGAACTGACAGTCCTAAGGAATCCAGAAACGAGGTTTACTCACACTAGAGTCGACCAACGAACTGGAAAAGCATGGCTGTGACGCCCGAGTTTTCTCCTAGGTTTGCTAATGCAAACCAGGTGCGCTGTAATTAATGGAATTGGGAACAATTGGGGATCAGACGAGGGGATTAAGGCTCAGTCCAGGAGATAACAGCAAGATGGGGGGGGGGGGAGGTGTTGCCAGACGGGGGCATGACAGATGGGCATCGAGCTGGATTCCAGTCCCTGGCACGCTCTCTGAGGAGCTGCATCTCGGTGCATCGGGCGCAGATATGGCATCCGGGACACTGGGAGTCTACGGAATATCCCACATCTGACGTCAGAACAAAACACTGGCTCTGCAGACATACTCGCTCAAGATCTGAATACTAAATAAGGGATGAACTTACCTACTTACCTTGCCTCCGGCTGTTCTCAGCGCAGCCCTGCTGAGCCAAAACTTTACTACCCTGTCTCAGACTATTCAGAAGGCGGCCACTCCAAATCCAATGGCTAGACTGAGAGCATGAACCAGGAGTTGGAGACAACCAGGCATTGTTTAGTCTCCTCCAAACCCCCGTCCGGGAGGTCACAATTGGTTTCTGCAGAGATCGCCCACAATAACCTCCAGTCGTCCTCTGAATCTCAGAAGAGGTTCCAGCCCCCGCTCTACCCTGAGTTCCTGCTGCTCAGCAGTTGACCCAGCGCCACAAACGTTCCTGGAGATGAGCCAGGGCTTCTCTGCTGCGCCCCCAGAAAGAACAAATCCGGCAGGCTGATCGGATCCGTCGACAGGCAAGGCCATTCAAGCCAGGAGCGGGATTTTGGATGGCATCAAGGGATCTTCGCATGAAAGTTCGGAACCGCAAATTGGCACCGCGCTATATGGGACCCGTTTGTCGTGGAAACGGCTTTTAACGAGGTGTCGTATAGATTATGTCTACCAGCATCACTGAAGATATACCCAGTATATGATGTTATCAGCCTGGCCCGAATCACCGCGCCCCACCCTTCTCCTCGCTTGATGGTTGATTTCCTGGACTATATGGTGCGGCGCCTCCTGACGAAGGACATCTTTGACAAGTCGCTCATCCAGGACTTCCAGCGGACACAGGTCTGTGACGCCTCAGCGGCTTCACCAAGGGAGGGCATTCCCTGTCCGAAACACAGTAACGGTAGCGCAGCAGTTACGGCAATTGGGCTAGTGAATATGCATGTATCAGTTAATTATTACTTTTCGTCGATACTTGAGCAAAGCACAGCAATGGCTTGCTGCCTGCTTGCATCCCGCATTGCCTGAGAAATTGGGCTGGCGAGTCCACTGGCTCTGAAGATGAGCTGTGTTCATTTTACATTTAATTATTCCTTTCAGCTCAGTGTTGGCTTCGTTTTCCACTATGAACGTAATATTCAATACCCTGTTTGGTTCAGAACTCTTGACCCACATCACAGTGTCTCTCTCTCTCGGCACTTCGATCATATCCGAACGGGGCAGACAACAGCTATCATACGAACATAGGCTAAGACAGTGTCCCATGTGTCGTTTAACCATTTTAGCTAACATGGCTTTTAAAGTCCTGCTCATCTCTTCAATAATCGCACTGCATTGTGGTCGATAGGGGATATGGAACCTCTCTTATACCCCAAACTGTTACATTAGATTTTGTATCACCTGTGTGGTGAAGTCGGGACTTTCATCTGATTCCAACGTCCTTGGCAATCCCTAACAGGTAGAAAACTCTCTCGGACAAAATCCCGTCCGTAGCGTCAGCCGTCTTCATTATCGAGTTGAGAAGAACTCCATCCACTTGGTGAACGCATCCACTATCTTGAGGATTTATTTCAGTCCGCCAGCGGATGGAGATAAAGATCCAATAACATAAACCTGCATATTAACACATGGTCCTACTACGGGAGTGCGTGTCCTGAAACTGCTTCGCCAGCCGATTTATGTGGATTATCACCGGGCAGAAATCAAACAATTCTTACGATAATGTTCTGTATCTCGTCGCAATTTTCGCCACCGGATAGATTCTTCATCTGCTCCATAGTTCTATCTTCTCCTTGATGCCAACAAATGTCATCGTGCCAATATATCACCTGGGTCGTGACTAAGTCTATATGTGTACAGTTTGGTGGTTTCTCTGTCAGCCCTGTCATCTGGATTCCATTTCACCACCCAACTTGATTCTAGTTTCCTTAACTCACCAGCCTCACCGCTGCTTTCCTGGGAAGTCCTAAACTGAGCATTCACCATTTTTAAATCCATAACTGTTTTATCTTGTCTTCGCAGATATTTACTTCACCAAGGGAACTGATGGTACAGGTTTGTCATCTGTTGAGTTATAACCTCCATCCTCCAAATGTGAAACTTGAGCTTTCCTCACATTCCTACTCACAATCTCTCAAAGTTGCACAAAACAAGGTAGTCAATATCATATTAATGAAAAATACAGATGGCGAAAAAAAGAGACACGTCAGAAGTTGTTATAAGAAAATCGAAATTAATATTATATGATTTCTGAGTGGGACATCACTTGAATCATTTCATACTCTGGTGCACATTGAGGAAACGTGACAGAATCGGCAATAATAACAGTGCAGAAATACACGGTGAATGGAGCAATTTAAAATGGCTGAGGGAATGTATTCATATAAATGCTGCTAGAATATGACTCGCGATGCATTTGTTTCGGTTAATTGATTAATTTACTTAATTAATCTTATTTATTTATATATATATATATATATAGATATATATATATCTATATATATATATTTAAATTAATGAGTTTATTTTATTTGTTTTTTTTTCATTCAAAAGTTGAAATGTTGAGTTGCGAAGCCACAGAAAGTTACAGATCAGGCGCTGCTCAATTGGCGCACACAATGACGCCGGGCCGAATGGTCACTTTGCTCTGTGAATATGTTACGCCGAATTTAGCAAGCAATGCAACCGTCAACATTCATCAGTGCAGTTTCTATCTCAAAATTGTAACATTAATGTACTGCAGGAGACTCTTGTTCTAAAAATAACTCAGGGAGTACAGTATCTATTTTAAGAGTATTTGCTAGATTTGAGGAACAGCGGCAAAGAAGGGAAAAAATAATCCCGCTCACACTGAATCAGAGGCTCAGAGGTACAGGACTGAGACGACACACTTAAAGCTGGAGCAGAGACTGACAGATACAGCATAAATACAGAATCTATTTTGCGGCTGATAATACAGAATCTGAGGCCACAAACCAGGCACGCCCAGGATCCTCTTCAGTTTGCGTATAAGGAGAAGGTGGGAGTGGAGGATGCTATCACGTATTTGCTGCACAAATCACTCTCTCACCTAGAGGGGGTCAGTTGTGCTGTGAGGATTACATTCCTTGACTTCCCTAGTGCCTTTAACACCATCCAGCCCAAGATCTTAAGGCACAGACTAACGGAGATGGGAGTAGACTCTCACATGGTGGATTGGATAGTGGACTACTTGACAGATAGACCTCAGTATGTGCGGTTGGGAGACTGTAGATCTGACACGGTGGTCAGCAGCACAGGGGCGCCGCAGGGAACCGTACTCTCTCCGGTCCTGTTCACCCTGTACACATCAGACTTCCAATATAACTCGGAGTCCTGCCATGTGCAGAAGTTCGCTGATGACACGGCTATAGTGGGGTGTGTCAGGAATGGAGGAGGAGTATAGGAAACTGATACAGGACTTTGTGATATGGTGCAACTCAAACTACCTGCGTCTCAATATCACCAAGACCAAGGAGATGGTGGTGGACTTTAGGAGATCTAGGCCTCATATGGAGCCAGTTATCATTAATGGAGAATGTGTGGAGCAGTTTAAGACCTACAAGTATCTGGGAGTACAGTTAGACGAGAAGCTAGACTGGACTGCCAACACAGATGCCTTGTGCAGGAAGGCACAGAGTCGACTGTACTTCCTAAGAAGGTTGGCGTCATTCAATGTCTGTAGTGAGATGCTGAAGATGTTCTATAGGTCAGTTGTGGAGAGCGCCCTCTTCTTTGTGGTGGCGTGTTGGGGAGGAAGCATTAAGAAGAGGGACGCCTCACGTCTTAATAAGCTGGTAAGGAAGGCGGGCTCTGTCGTGGGCAAAGTACTGGAGGGTTTAACATCGGTAGCTGAGCGAAGGGCGCTGAGTAGTCTACGGTCAATTATGGATAACTCTGAGCATCCTCTACATAGCACCATCCAGAGACAGAGAAGCAGTTTCAGCGACAGGTTACTATCGATGCAATGCTCCTCAGACAGGATGAAGAGGTCAATACTCCCCAATGCCATTGGGCTTTACAATTCTACCGCCAGGACTTAAGAACTTTTTAAAAGCTATTATTAATGCTTTTTGAGATAGTGATTTAGATGCATAACATATTTTTTTACTGAGTTAAGTATTGTATGTAATTAGTTTTGCTACAACAAGTGTATGGGACATTGGAAAAAAAGTTGAATTTCCCCATGGGGATGAATAAAGTATCTATCTATCTTTCTATCTATCTAAAACCCACACTCTCACACTGTAACAGAGTCTGACAGATACAAAATGAATCCCACACTCTCACAATGTAGTAGAGACAGACAGATACAGAATGAAACACACACTCTCACACAGTAACAGAGACTGACAGATACAGAATGAAACCCACACTCTCACACTGTAACAGAGACTGACAGATACAGAATGAAACCCACACCCTCACACTGTAACAGAGACTGACAGATACAGAATGAAACCCACACTCTCACACTGTAACAGGGACTGGCAGATACAGAATGAAACTCACACTCTCACACTGCAACAGAGACTGACAGATACAAAATGAATCCCACACTCTCACAATGTAGCAGAGACAGACAGATACAGAATGAAACCCAGACTCTCACACTGTAACAGAGACTGACAGATACGGATTGAACCCCACACTCTCACACTGCAGTGGAAACTGGTATATACAGTATGAATTGCACAGACGCACACTCTGCGGGAGAGAGAGGGTCTGTGTGTGAGTATATATGTGTTTGAGTGTGAGAGAGTGTATCTGTGTGTGCGTGTGTGTAAAAGAATGTTTGTGTGTATCAGGGTGTGTGTGTGTGTATGTGTGTGTGTTGATAATACTTTTCAATATAACTTTATTTGAAGTCGTGGCTTTATTTCACGTTCCTGCGAAGGGCACTGTAAAGGAAATGCCAAAGTAATGGGAATCATTATGTTAAACCATGAGATCAAAACGGAATGGAATCTATACACGTCAGAAAGTATTTTGTTAAATCATGCCGGTATTTACACCATGGAGAAACGTGTTGTGGTTGTGCTTGTAACCCATAGGACAATGAATGCTCTTATCCGCCCATTATATTCCTACAGCTAATTGAACGCCACAGTATTTCAGCATCAAACTGTTCCTCAGGTGGACTAGCAGCGGCTTTGTCCGTCACTTTTCCGTTTCAAAATCCACAGCGCGAATAACAAATTTTATGCATGTACATTTTGTGATATTTAAGAGTTGCCCACAAACATCCATACTCATGCGCACACACAATAAAACACACACACACACACACATGCATACACACACACACGCACATCTACACACACACACACACACACACACACACACACACACACACACACACACACACACACACACACACACACACACACACACACATAAACATAGATACACACTGATTCTAAAGATGTGGAGAAGATAGCTTAAGAGATGGAGGGAACCGTGAACAGTTCCGGACTTATCGAAGGTGTCGAAAATAAACATTATACTGGGGAAAGTGATCAAAATGACGTAAACATCGATGTCGTCCAGGGCTGAAGGAGAACTGGACAGAGTGTCTGTGTACACAACGACTATGTTTTGTATATGGTGACACATAGTCGGACGGGGTGGGATGGGTTTGGTGTCTGATGTGGAAATGGACCGAGTGTCTGTGTACACAACGACTATGTTTTGTATATGGTGACACATAGTCGGACGGGGTGGGATGGGTTTGGTGTCTGAAGGAGAACTGGACAGAGTGTCTGTGTACACAACGACTATGTTTTGTATATGTTGACACATAGTCGGACGGGGTGGGATGGGTTTGGTGTCTGATGTGGAACTGGACCGAGTGTCTGTGTACACAACGACTATGTTTTGTGTATGGTGACACATAGTCGGACGGCGTGGGATGAGTTTGGTGTCTGATGGGGAACTGGACTGAGTGTCTGTGTACACAACGAGTATGTTTTGTATATAGTGACACATAGTCGGACGGGGTGGGATGGGTTTGGTGTCTGATGGGGAACTGGACCGAGTGTCTGTGTTCACAACGCTTATGTTTTGTATATGGTGACACATAGTCGGACGGGGTGGGATGGGTTTGGTGTCTGATGGGGAACTGGACCGAGTGTCTGTGTACACAACGACTATGTTTTGTATATGGTGACACATAGTCGGACGGGGTGGGATGGGTTTGGTGTCTGATGGGGAACTGGACCGACTGTCTGTGTACACAATGACTATGTTTTGTATATGGTGACACATAGTCGGACGGGGTGGGATGGGTTTGGTGTCTGATGGGGAACTGGACCGAGTGTCTGTGTACACAACGAGTGTTTTGTATATGGTGACACATAGACGGACGGGGTGGGATGAGTTTGGTGTCTGATGGGGAACTGGACCGAGTGTGGGTGTACACAACGACTATATTTTGCATATGGTGACACATAGTCGGACGGGGTGGGATGGGTTTGGTGTCTGATGGGGAACTGGACCGAGTGTCTGTGTACACAACGAGTATGTTTTGTATATGGTGACACATAGTCGGACGGGGTGGGTTGGGTTGGGTGTCTGATGGGGAACTGGACCGAGTGTCTGTGTACACAACGACTATGTTTTGTATATGTTGACACATAGTCGGACGGGGTGGGGTGGGTTTGGTGTCTGAAGGAGAACTGGACCGAGTTTCTGTGTACACAACGACTATATTTTGTATATGGTGACACATAGTCGGACGGGGTGGGATGGGTTTGGTGTCTGATGGGGAACTGGACCGAGTGTCTGTGTACACAACGAGTATGTTTTGTATATGGTGACACATAGTCGGACGGGGTGGGGTGGGTTTGGTGTCTGAAGGAGAACTGGACCGAGTTTCTGTGTACACAACGACTATATTTTGTATATGGTGACACATAGTCGGACGGGGTGGGATGGGTTTGGTGTCTGATGGGGAACTGGACCGAGTGTCTGTGTACACAACGACTATGTTTTGTATATAGTGACACATAGTCGGACAGGGTGGGATGGGTTTGGTGTCTGATGGGGAACTGGACCGAGTGTCTGTGTACACAACGACTATGTTTTGTATATGGTGACACATAGTCGGACGGGGTGGGATGGGTTTGGTGTCTGATGGGGAACTGGACCGAGTGTCTGTGTACACAACGACTATGTTTTGTATATGGTGACACATAGTCGGACGGGGTGGGATGGGTTTGGTGTCTGATGGGGAACTGGACAGAGTGTCTGTGTACACAACGACTATGTTTTGTATATGGTGACACATAGTCGGACGGGGTGGGATGGGTTAGTGTCTGATGGGGAACTGGACCGAGTGTCTGTGTACACAACGACTATGTTTTGTATATGGTGACACATAGTCGGACGGGGTGGGATGGGTTTGGTGTCTGATGGGGAACTGGACTGAGTGTCTCTGTACACAACGACTATGTTTTGTATGTGGTGACACATAGTCGGACGGGGTGGGATGGGTTTGTTGTCTGATGGGGAACTGGACAGAGTGTCTGTGTACACAAAGACTATGTTTTGTATATGGTGACACATAGTCGGACGGGGTGGGATGGGTTTGTTGTCTGATGGGGAACTGGACTGAGTGTCTCTGTACACAACGACTATGTTTTGTATGTGGTGACACATAGTCGGACGGGGTGGGATGGGTTTGTTGTCTGATGGGGAACTGGACAGAGTGTCTGTGTACACAACGACTATGTTTTGTATATGGTGACACATCGTCGGACGGGGTGGGATGGGTTTGGTGTCTGATGGGGAACTGGACCGAGTGTCTGTGTACACAACGACTATGTTTTGTATATGGTGACACATAGTCGGACGGGGTGGGATGGGTTTGGTGTCTGATGGGGAACTGGACCGAGTGTCTGTGTACACAACGACTATGTTTTGTATATGGTGACACATAGTCGGACGGGGTGGGATGGGTTTGGTGTCTGATGGGGAACAGGACAGAGTGTCTGTGTACACAACGACTATGTTTTGCATATGGTGACACATAGTCGGACGGGGTGGGATGGGTTTGGTGTCTGATGGGGAACTGGACAGAGTGTCTGTGTACACAACGACTATGTTTTGTATATGGTGACACATAGTCGGACGGGGTGGGATGGGTTTGGTGTCTGATGGGGAACTGGACCGAGTGTCTGTGTACACAACGACTATGTTTTGTATATGGTGACACATAGTCGGACGGGGTGGGATGGGTTTAGTGTCTGATGGAGAACTGGACCGAGTGTCTGTGTACACAACGACTTTGTTTTTTATATGGTGACACATAGTCGGACGGGGTGGGATGGGTTTGGTGTCTGATGGGGAACTGGACCGAGTGTCTGTGTACACAACGACTATGTTTTTTATATGGTGACACATAGTCGGACGGGGTGGGATGGGGTTGGTGTCTGATGGGGAACTGGACCGAGTGTCTGTGTACACAACGACTATGTTTTTTATATGGTGACACATAGTCGGACGGGGTGGGATGGGTTTGGTGTCTGATGGGGAACTGGACCGAGTGTCTGTGTACACAACGACTATGTTTTTTATATGGTGACACATAGTCGGACGGGGTGGGATGGGTTTGGTGTCTGATGGGGAACTGGACCGAGTGTCTGTGTACACAACGACTATGTTTTGTATATGGAGACACATAGTCGGACGGGGTGGGATGGGTTTGGTGTCTGATGGGGAACTGGACCGAGTGTCTGTGTACACAACGACTATGTTTTGTATATGGTGACACATAGTCGGACGGGGTGGGATGGGTTTGATGTCTGATGGGGAACTGGACCGAGTGTCTGTGTACACAACGACTATGTTTTGTATATGGAGACCCATAGTCGGACGGGGTGGGATGGGTTTGGTGTCTGAAGGAGAACTGGACAGAGTGTCTGTGTACACAACGACGATGTTTTTTATATGGTGACACATAGTCGGACGTGGTAGGATGGGTTTGGTGTCTGATGGGGAACTGGACCGAGTGCCTGTGTACACAACGACTATGTTTTGTATATGGTGAAACATAGTCGGACGGGGTGGGATGGGTTTGATGTCTGATGGGGAACTGGACCGAGTGTCTGTGTACACAACGACTATGTTTTGTATATGGTGACACATCGTCGGACGGGGTGGGATGGGTTTGGTGTCTGATGGGGAACTGGACCGAGTGTCTGTGTACACAACGACTATGTTTTGTATATGGTGACACATAGTCGGACGGGGTGGGATGGGTTTGGTGTCTGATGTGGAACTGGACCGAGTGTCTGTGTACACAACGACTATGTTTTGTATATGGTGACACATAGTCGGACGGGGTGGGATGGGTTTGGTGTCTGATGGGGAACTGGACCGAGTGTCTGTGTACACAACGAGTATGTTTTGTATATGGTGACACATAGTCGGACGGGGTGGGATGGGTTTAGTGTCTGAAGGAGAACTGGACCGAGTGTCTGTGTACACAACGACTATATTTTGTATATGGTGACACATAGTCGAACGGGGTGGGATGGGTTTGGTGTCTGATGGGGAACTGGACAGAGTGTCTGTGTACACAACGACTATGTTTTGTATATGGTGACACATAGTCGGACGTGGTGGGATGGGTTTGCTGTCTGATGGGGAACTGGACCGAGTGTCTGTGTACACAACGACTATGTTTTGTATATGGTGACACATAGTCGGACGTGGTGGGATGGGTTTGGTGTCTGATGGGGAACTGGACCGAGTGTCTGTGTACACAACGACTATGTTTTGTATATGGTGACACATAGTCGGACGTGGTGGGATGGGTTTGGTGTCTGATGGGGAAATGGACCGAGTGTCTGCGTACACAACGACTATGTTTTGTATATGGTGACACATAGTCGGACGTGGTGGGATGGGTTTGGTGTCTGATGGGGAAGTGGACCGAGTGTCTGTGTACACAACGACTATGTTTTGTATATGGTGACACATAGTCGGACGTGGTGGGATGGGTTTGGTGTCTGATGGGGAACTGGACCGAGTGTCTGTGTACACAACGACGATGTTTTGTATATGGTGACACATAGTCGGACGGGGTGGGATGGGTTTGGTGTCTGATGGGGAACTGGACCGAGTGTCTGTGTACACAACGACTATGTTTTGTGTATGGTGACACATAGTCGGACGGCGTGGGATGAGTTTGGTGTCTGATGGGGAACTGGACTGAGTGTCTGTGTACACAACGAGTATGTTTTGTATATAGTGACACATAGTCGGACGGGATGGGATGGGTTTGGTGTCTGATGGGGAACTGGACCGAGTGTCTGTGTACACAACGAGTATGTTTTGTATATGGTGACACATAGTCGGACGGGGTGGGATGGGTTTGGTGTCTGATGGGGAACTGGACCGAGTGTCTGTGTACACAACGACTATGTTTTGTATATTGTGACACATAGTCGGACGGGGTGGGATGGGTTTGGTGTCTGATGGGGAACTGGACCGAGTGTCTGTGTACACAACGAGTATGTTTTGTATATGGTGACACATAGTCGGACGGGGTGGGATGGGTTTGGTGTCTGATGGGTAACTGGACCGAGTGTCTGTGTACACAACGAGTATGTTTTGTATATGGTGACACATAGTCGGACGGGGTGGGGTGGGTTTGGTGTCTGATGGGGAACTGGACAGAGTGTCTGTGTACACAACGACTATGTTTTGTATATGGTGACACCTAGTCGGACGGGGTGGGATGGGTTTGATGTCTGATGGGGAACTGGACCGAGTGTCTGTGTACACAACGACTATGTTTTGTATATGGTGACACATCGTCGGACGGGGTGGGATGGGTTTGGTGTCTGATGGGGAACTGGACAGAGTGTCTGTGTACACAACGACTATGTTTTGTATATGGTGACACATAGTCGGACGGGGTGGGATGGGTTTGTTGTCTGATGGGGAACTGGACTGAGTGTCTCTGTACACAACGACTATGTTTTGTATGTGGTGACACATAGTCGGACGGGGTGGGATGGGTTTGTTGTCTGATGGGGAACTGGACAGAGTGTCTGTGTACACAACGACTATGTTTTGTGTATGGTGACACATAGTCGGACGGGGTGGGATGGGTTTAGTGTCTGATGGAGAACTGGACCGAGTGTCTGTGTACACAACGACTATGTTTTTTATATGGTGACACATAGTCGGACGGGGTGGGATGGGTTTGGTGTCTGATGTGGAACTGGACCGAGTGTCTGTGTACACAACGACTATGTTTTTTATATGGTGACACATAGTCGGACGGGGTGGGATGGGTTTGGTGTCTGATGGGGAACTGGACCGAGTGTCTGTGTACACAACGACTATGTTTTTTATATGGTGAAACATAGTCGGACGGGGTGGGATGGGTTTGGTGTCTGATGGGGAACTGGACCGAGTGTCTGTGTACACAACGACTATGTTTTTTATATGGTGACACATAGTCGGACGGGGTGGGATGGGTTTGGTGTCTGATGGGGAACTGGACCGAGTGTCTCTGTACACAACGACTATGTTTTGTATATGGAGACACATAGTCGGACGGGGTGGGATGGGTTTGGTGTCTGATGGGGAACTGGACCGAGTGTCTGTGTACACAACGACTATGTTTTGTATATGGTGACACATAGTCGGACGGGGTGGGATGGGTTTGATGTCTGATGGGGAACTGGACCGACTGTCTGTGTACACAACGACTATGTTTTGTATATGGAGACACATAGTCGGACGGGGTGGGATGGGTTTGGTGTCTGAAGGAGAACTGGACAGAGTGTCTGTGTACACAACGACTATGTTTTGTATATGGTGACACATAGTCGGACGGGGTGGGATGGGTTTGGTTTCTGATGGGGAACTGGACCGAGTGTCTGTGTACACAACGACTATGTTTTGTATATGGTGACACATAGTTGGACGGGGTGGGATGGGTTTGGTGTCTGATGGGGAACTGGACCGAGTGTCTGTGTACACAACGACTATGTTTTGTATATAGTGACACATAGTCGGATGGGGTGGGATGGGTTTGGTATCTGAAGGAGAACTGGACCGAGTGTCTGTGTACACAACGACTATGTTTTGTATATGGTGACACATAATCGGACGTCTTGGGATGGGTTTGGTGTCTGATGGGGAACTGGACCGAGTGCCTGTGTCACACAACGACTATGTTTTGTATATGGTGACACATCGTCGGACGGGGTGGGATGGGTTTGGTGTCTGATGGGGAACTGGACCGAGTGTCTGTGTACACAACGACTATGTTTTGTATATGGTGACACATAGTCGGACGGGGTGGGATGGGTTTGGTGTCTGATGTGGAACTGGACCGAGTGTCTGTGTACACAACGACTATGTTTTGTATATGGTGACACATAGTCGTACGGGGTGGGATGGGTTTGGTGTCTGATGGGGAACTGGACCGAGTGTCTGTGTACACAACGAGTATGTTTTGTATATGGTGACACATAGTCGGACGGGGTGGGATGGGTTTAGTGTCTGAAGGAGAACTGGACCGAGTGTCTGTGTACACAACGACTATATTTTGTATATGGTGACACATAGTCGAACGGGGTGGGATGGGTTTGGTGTCTGATGGGGAACTGGACAGAGTGTCTGTGTACACAACGACTATGTTTTGTATATGGTGACACATAGTCGGACGTGGTGGGATGGGTTTGGTGTCTGATGTGGAACTGGACCGAGTGTCTGTGTACACAACGACTATGTTTTTTATATGGTGACACATAGTCGGACGGGGTGGGATGGGTTTGGTGTCTGATGGGGAACTGGACCGAGTGTCTGTGTACACAACGACTATGTTTTTTATATGGTGACACATAGTCGGACGGGGTGGGATGGGTTTGGTGTCTGATGGGGAACTGGACCGAGTGTCTGTGTACACAACGACTATGTTTTTTATATGGTGACACATAGTCGGACGGGGTGGGATGGGTTTGGTGTCTGATGGGGAACTGGACCGAGTGTCTCTGTACACAACGACTATGTTTTGTATATGGAGACACATAGTCGGACGGGGTGGGATGGGTTTGGTGTCTGATGGGGAACTGGACCGAGTGTCTGTGTACACAACGACTATGTTTTGTATATGGTGAAACATAGTCGGACGGGGTGGGATGGGGTTGATGTCTGATGGGGAACTGGACCGAGTGTCTGTGTACACAACGACTATGTTTTGTATATGGAGACACATAGTCGGACGGGGTGGGATGGGTTTGGTGTCTGAAGGAGAACTGGACAGAGTGTCTGTGTACACAACGACTATGTTTTGTATATGGTGACACATAGTCGGACGGGGTGGGATGGGTTTGGTTTCTGATGGGGAACTGGACCGAGTGTCTGTGTACACAACGACTATGTTTTGTATATGGTGACACATAGTTGGACGGGGTGGGATGGGTTTGGTGTCTGATGGGGAACTGGACCGAGTGTCTGTGTACACAACGACTATGTTTTGTATATAGTGACACATAGTCGGATGGGGTGGGATGGGTTTGGTGTCTGAAGGAGAACTGGACCGAGTGTCTGTGTACACAACGACTATGTTTTGTATATGGTGACACATAATCGGACGTCTTGGGATGGGTTTGGTGTCTGATGGGGAACTGGACCGAGTGCCTGTGTACACAACGACTATGTTTTGTATATGGTGACACATAGTCGGACGGGGTGGGATGGGTTTGATGTCTGATGGGGAACTGGACCGAGTGTCTGTGTACACAACGACTATGTTTTGTATATGGTGACACATCGTCGGACGGGGTGGGATGGGTTTGGTGTCTGATGGGGAACTGGACCGAGTGTCTGTGTACACAACGACCATGTTTTGTATATGGTGACACATAGTCGGACGGGGTGGGATGGGTTTGGTGTCTGATGTGGAACTGGACCGAGTGTCTGTGTACACAACGACTATGTTTTGTATATGGTGACACATAGTCGTACGGGGTGGGATGGGTTTGGTGTCTGATGGGGAACTGGACCGAGTGTCTGTGTACACAACGAGTATGTTTTGTATATGGTGACACATAGTCGGACGGGGTGGGATGGGTTTAGTGTCTGAAGGAGAACTGGACCGAGTGTCTGTGTACACAACGACTATATTTTGTATATGGTGACACATAGTCGAACGGGGTGGGATGGGTTTGGTGTCTGATGGGGAACTGGACAGAGTGTCTGTGTACACAACGACTATGTTTTGTATATGGTGACACATAGTCGGACGTGGTGGGATGGGTTTGGTGTCTGATGGGGAACTGGACCGAGTGTCTGTGTACACAACGACTATGTTTTGTATATGGTGACACATAGTCGGACGTGGTGGGATGGGTTTGGTGTCTGATGGGGAACTGGACCGAGTGTCTGTGTACACAACGACTATGTTTTGTATATGGTGACACATAGTCGGACGTGGTGGGATGGGTTTGGTGTCTGATGGGGAACTGGACCGAGTGTCTGTGTACACAACGACTATGTTTTGTATATGGTGACACATAGTCGGACGTGGTGGGATGGGTTTGGTGTCTGATGGGGAAGTGGACCGAGTGTCTGTGTACACAACGACTATGTTTTGTATATGGTGACACATAGTCGGACGTGGTGGGATGGGTTTGGTGTCTGATGGGGAACTGGACCGAGTGTCTGTGTACACAACGACTATGTTTTGTATATGGTGACACATAGTCGGACGTGGTGGGATGGGTTTGGTGTCTGATGGGGAATTGGACCGTGTGTCTGTGTACACAACGACTATGTTTTCTATATGGTGACACATAGTCGGACGGGGTGGGATGGGTTTGGTGTCTGATGGGGAACTGGACCGACTGTCTGTGTACACAACGGCTATGTTTTGTAAATGGTGACACATAGTCGGACGGGGTGGGATGGGTTAGTGTCTGATGGGGAACTGGACCGAGTGTCTGTGTACACAACGACTATGTTTTTTATATGGTGACACATCGTCGGACGGGGTGGGATGAGTTTGGTGTCTGAAGGAGAACTGGACCGAGTGTCTGTGTACACAACGACTATATTTTGTATATGGTGACACATAGTCGGACGGGGTGGGATGGGTTTGGTGTCTAAGCAGCCAGAGTGGACAGCTGAATTAAAAAGTGAAAGATATTAAACTGAAGTCTGCAGGAGGAGACTGGGAGGGGTTTTCATGTGTCCCTGGATCCAGAGCACACTGAGGGGAAACCGGATCTATCTGTAGATGAAACAGCAGGCGTGACAGTGAAAATTGCTGAAAATGCTGGGGAAATCGATTCCGGAATGCTTGTGGAAAGAGAATCACGGTGAAATTTTCTGGTTGGAAAATGGGAATAGTAGTGACCGCTGCCAATACAACTGTGGAATGTTGTAAATGAAGCCGCTCATTGCTCACTTACTGGTCTCATTGCACATTTTGGTCGAATTACACAGAGGCATCTGAATGTGGTAATTCCAATGGTATTGACTTTTTAATGTCACATCCCCACAGAATTTACACCTGAGACACTACCGGTGATGTAATTTGTTTGTTCAATAACAATGGTGGGAGGTGGGACCTTGTCACTGGAGATTGATCCCCTGTATAAATCAGAGCCTGTTGCAGTACGTCAGCCCAGAGTGTCTTACCGAGCTGTGGAATTCAGAGCAATCGCGTTCACTGCGTCACTCAAATGGAATATCCAGTAATCTGGCGGATAGAAGAGATTTACTACCCTGTTATTTCAGCCGTTGGAATTCCGGGTAAGCCCCTGTCACATCTGCAAACGGCAGAAACTGAGAGTTAATTCCGATGTTCTGAAGTGTTTCTCTCGCTACTTGTTTCCACAGCCACCCGCCCAGTCCCGCATTTCAGTCATGGGCGGAAGGCGCTGACAATATTAATCCAAATGCTTTCGCAGCAGGCAGCGCTCCATATTGCCCTGACAGATCAGTAGTTTCTCTGCTTCTTTCCCTCCCTCTTGCAGTTAACCTGGTGGCGATTGTTATCCTGTCCCGAGGAAAGTGCGGTCTCTCCAAATACATCACTCGCTACCTGCTAGGAATGACGGCGGCCGATCTCCTGGTCGTTATCTCTGACCCTCTGTTGAACTGGACTGTTCTCATGTACTTTTGGTGTTCCTTTCTCTATTGGACTCCCGTTTGCAGGGTTGTTCGTTGCCTGCTCATAGGAAGCACCGGGGTCTCTGTCTGGCTGACAGTCGCGTTCACCTGTGACAGATTTGTGGCCATTTGTTGTGAAAAGCTGAAAACAAAATATTGCACCGAAAGAACGGCGTCTGTGTTTATCGGGACAGTGAGTGTTCTGGGCTGTTTAGAAAGTATCCCTTTCTACTTTACATTGGAGCCTTCGATGATAATTGATGGAGTTTTCTATGGCTGTGTCAGCAAAGAGAATTTCTATACGTCCCCCTGGTGGGCCGCACTTCGTATGATTCATCGTATTTTCATGCCTTGTCTCCCGTTTGTTCTGATTTTATTGTTCAATGCTCTGACAGTCAGACGGATTTTTACCGCCAATAAAGTCCGGATAGGGCTCCGGGGCCGCAGCAACGGAAAGAATGACAAGGACCCGGAGATGGAGAACCGAAGGAAATCGGTGGTTTTACTATTCAGTATAACCGGTAGTTTTATATTTCTGTGGTTAACACTGCTGGTTTCTGATATTTACGTACTGATTGCAAACATCCCTCGTTACTCGGACACTGATCCGATTTATATCGCAGAATCCACAGATCCTCAGCTCCTGCACCAACACATGTATTTACGCCGTGACTCAGAGCAAGTTCAGAGAGGAGCTGAAGAACGCGGTGAAATACCTGCTGAAACTGTTAACCAAATTCCGCAAATCATAGAGCGACTTGTTGCTTTCTGAAGGAGATTTCAGACAAACACCATGTTTCCTCCATAATCTATCCACTTGCCGATATGTAGAACCACGGGTAACAACTGAGCGCTCTGAAATACGCATGCGTTTTGCGATGATATATTTCACTCGCTCTTTACCCCGTACGGGTGAAATGTGTCCTTCATCAAATATGTAATATGTAGCGGTCACCTCAGCTGTAATTCACCCCGACGGAGGGTCTATAGTCGGTTCCGCCCGTTTTATTTTAATAATCTCCATTATGTCTGACAGCGTTTTAGTCTGGTTTGGTCCAGTTAGGCAGAATTGACTGTGTGTGTGTGTGTGTGTGTGTGTGTGTGTGTGTGTGTGTGTGTGTGTGTGTGTGTGTGTGTGTGTGTGTGTGTGTGTGTGTGTGTGTGTGTGTGTGTGTGTGTGTGTGTGTGTGTGTGTTTCTTTCCCTTTCCAACTCATATTCCATCTCCGGACTGCTCCGCTTTGTCCTTTCATATCTTCCTCTTTATCTCCGTTCAGCTCCTGAGGTCCCGTGAAAATCCGTTTCCTCTGTTCCCTTTTTCTCTCTGTCCACACGTCCGGTCCCGTTCGGAACAGGATTTAATCTCATTGCAGACAAGCGAGTTTCACCGTGAGGGAGACATGATCGGGCTGGAACAGAGTGTGTGCGTTCTTTTCCTTCTTTTTCAACTCCATGTCCATCTCCGACCTGCTCCCTCGTTGTTCCCGCATCTCTCCGGCTTTATCTCTGTTCACATCCCGAGGCCCCGTGACGGTCTGTTTCTTTCCCTCTCCGTCTGTTCTCTGTTTCTCTCTGACCACACCTTTCGTCCGGTCGCATACTACATAAATCTCATTGCTGGAACATATATTTAAGTTGGTAATAAATACGGTTTGAAATTTAATGAACTTCCAGAGGAACAGGAAATAGTTATCCGTTCTTTCTCTCTCGAACTAACTGAGCTTTACCTGGAAGGTTTATTTATTTTTTCTAAAATCAAAGAATGAGACCGAAAATCCGAATTAAAAATTCCTTTAAAAGATGTACCGCTCGCTGACGGAACATTACTCACTCTGATGTATTTCTAGCTCCGTCTCACTGGTCTGCCCTGCAACCGATCAGCGTTGTAGAACACCGGTGATTCTCCTCGCCCGTGATTGATGGAAGTTAGAGTCGACACGACAGATATCTTTTTGAGCGCACAATAGATTTGTGCACCTCGCGCCAGGTATTACCAACTCAACGCTTTATCAGTGCAGAAGAGTAAGCAGTCAATGTTTCGGGCCGACACACTTCATCAGGGAGATACAATTTAATAGGATCGGACGTTTCTACCATAATTATATGTACAAGGTGATGAGGGGCATTGATTGCGTGGATAACCAGAGGCTTCTTTCCCAGGGACAAACTGGCTAATACGCGGGATATACTTTGAAGGTGCTTGGAAATAGGTACGGAGGGAATGTCAGAGTCCAGTTTTCACACAGAGAGTGTTGGGTGCGTGGAATACACTGCCGGCGGCAGTGATGGAAGCGAATACAATAGGGTGTTTCAGAGCCTCTCGGACAGGTATATGGAACTTTGAGAAGTAGAGGTCTATGCACCAGGGAAATCCAAGGCAGTTTCTAGAGTGGGTTTCATGGTGGGCACAACATTGTGGGCCGAACGCCCTGTATTGGGCTGTAGGTTTCTATGTTCTAAGTTTTTTAATTGTAATGTCGGCGACAGATGTTAGACACCCAGGCATGCCTCTTACAACTGCCGGTAATTGTGCAGAGCACTATGCACTGTGCTGTCTGCGGCCCCGAGTCGTTCTGATAAATTGCCATTAGTAAACCCTTCACATGCTATCCTGCTAATCGCCCTTAAGTATTGCAGAAAAATGGCACTCATTATCACAACCTGGTTTCGGAAATGGTGAAATAAGAGAATTACAAGGACTACAGGTTGGTACAACTCCTTCCTGATCGAAAAGTGCTTTATGACAGGATTCATGCCTTCCATTTTCTCCAGTGACAAATCATGTTGCCGTGTAGAGGGTAAGATAGCATCGGTCTTCGTGTGGTGGGACGGAATGAACAAGTCCCTCGTGATGTTTGTTTATCGCCCACCGAGAGGGAGGTGCCTGCGAAAGCAACACCACTACAACATACTCAGGCAAAGCGGGCGGAGCAAACAGGTCAGACTGTGTTTCAACGATGAAGAAGGAAATATTATACACCCAGCCTGAGCGGAATGAAGTTGTCGAGTAGCGTTAGTATTAGGCGGAGTTATACACTGTGTGCGGTTCAACTCCTGTAAAGTCTGAAGCGCGGGTCCGAGTAGTTCAGGAGTTGCGGGGGTTTGATGGCTGTGGTGACATGAGGGGTTACGTTTGGCAGTTTAAATCGCTCATTCTGATATTCACTCAAAAACCCTTCCGTCACTTTGTCCTTTGGACAATAATAGATGTGTTCAGTTACAGAAAGAATATCTTAAAATTTCCAGACAAAGATAAATTTCACAAATTTGTCCCATAGCCCGAACTTCAGACGGGATCTATAGCCCAGTTACGGCAGTGGTGCCAATCGAATTTTTTTTTGTGGATATTATGTAACAGGATTGAGTTCTGAATTCGCTTCTTTTTATTTCTCCCTGTTTCCTGTTCCAGTACGCAAATTATCTTTTTTGAGACCCCTCGACCGGTTCAGAAACGACCCTAAAAAGTGGGCTCATCTTTCCTTGCATAGATCTTTGTCTTGCTGTTTGTCTCCCTCCTGACCCTCTGCTTCGGTTGCCTGAGACTCATCAGGCAGGGTCGGGGTGTTTGATTCTCCGTTACAGCTCCTGCAGACATGAAAACTTTGTCCAGACCTGATTCCGGCCTGTGCATAGTCTGTCTAGGTGAGGATAGAGACTTTGAAATTCCTCACATTTCTTTGGTTTGGACATGGTTTGTACAGTCATTCTATTTGTTTTCGGAGGTTGTTGTGATTTGGCAGGAAAGATAAAGGGGGGAGGGGATAAGCAAGAAAGAACTGTAGAGATAAAAAAGCAGAACACACAACTACTTATGGAAGAACGGACAGCATCCTCTGATGAGCCACGCACAAATAAACAAAGTAAAGTGCATAAATCAAAACACGTTATTATATAATCATAATCCCACGTAGGGTCTCCGTTTCCGCTACCAGTTTCTTTTTAAAAATATTTAATTTTCTTTATCTCAGTAGGCCCCTGTAGTGCCACCCCCCTTGTATCCAACCACACACGCTACTTGTAAAATGAATCACATATTTACTATATCCACTTTCCAACCAGACCTCATCAGCAGAGGAAGTTGGCGGCACCAGCGGATCTCCACGGGATTCCTTTACTCGTTCAACCTTCTGGGGCTTCTTTCTCATTATCTTCTTTACCTTTACAGAGAAAACTCTCCCCGTATATCTCTCATCAGCTTTACTATCATTACTCACCACCTTCCTTCAATCTACTTACCTGGTTTTCGTCTTTGTCTTTACAGGAAACTCTCTCCCCCGCATTCCTATTCAACTTTGCTCTTACTATTTTCTATCCTACTTGAATCTACTTACCTGCTCCTGCAAAGGAAGGTCAGTCAGTCTCAAGCACAAGCGTGAATGAAATTGCGTTCCGTTCGCCTCCTGAGGTCTGATTTATATCGCAACACGAGGAAATCTGCAGATGCTGGAAATTCAAGCAACACACACACAATGCTGGTGGAACGCAGCAGGTCAGGCAGCATCAATAGGAAGAAGCACATTCAATGTTTCGGGCCGAGACACATCGTCAGGTCTAACTGAAAGGAAAGATAATAAGAGATTTGAAAGTAGGAGGGGAGGGGGAAATGCGAAATAATAGGAGAAGACCGGAAGGGGTGGGGAGAAGCTGAAAGCTGGGAGGTGATTGGCAAAAGGGATACAGGAGGCCTCCTGTCCCATGATCCATTGCCTTTTCCTGCTCTGTATCCCTTTCTTCCCTTTTCTCGGAATGGAAATTATAAAAGACAGAAAGTATTTAGTTAAATCATGCCGGCATTCACATCAGAGACAAACATGTTGATGGTTGTGCTTGTAACCCACGGGACAGTGAATGTCAGCCTTATCAGCCCATTATATTCCTACATATAACTGAACGCCACAGTGTTTCAGCATCAAACTGTTCCTCAGGCGGATTCAAGAGCGGCTTTGTCCTCAGCACAATTAGTAAATAGTTTTTTTCATATACATTATGAAACATATGAGTTATTTTTACGCATCAACATATGCATACACACACACACACACACACACACACACACACACACACACACACACACACACACACACACACACACACACACACACACACACACACACACACACACACACACACACACACACGTACATATTCCACAGATGTGGAGCAGATAGTTTATGAGATGGAGGGAACCGTGATCAGCTCTGTTTTTCGGTCTTGCAATTAGCATGGAGCATTGGGATTATGCTCAGAATCTCTCAAAGTTGCAGAAAATTTGAATTCAATTTGAATAGAATAAAATCCCTCCTCCCACTTTGCCTGAAAAGGTGGCTCCATAGCGACATGTGGTTGTACATTTCAATTGGTTCACACGGGATGTTCAGGTCGGTAAACCCACGGTCCGGCCTGTTCCAGACCAACAGCAACGTGATCACTTTCACTGCCGACTGATACAGACAAGCAATTGATTCGGTTCATTTACAACTGATATTTGTGATTGCTTGACTGTGTCAGCGATCCTGAACCACGTGATAGGAGAAATTTATGAAGGGATTAAACAATGGCTTTGGAGAGCGAGGAACCGGAAATGCAACTGCAGGAGAACGAACAACTCCAGAAAATCTGGGTTTAATATGTTTCGTCTGTCTTCAATGCAGGATATGAGGTCAGATCTCCATTGCTAGTAATTATTGTTCTACATTCGTCAGGGTTTCTGTTCTGTCAGTTTTAATCTCGGAAAACATTCCAATGAAATGAGTTTTCATTTATTGGCATCACTCTGACACTCGGTAATTTCAAATACTACCCCTACGGATAAACTCAGAGAGTTGGTGCGGGTCTGCTTCACGACTGAGGAATCTTTTGTTCAAATTGTATAATATTAAATGAGTTTTCATCGCGTAATGACATTTAACCCAACTGGCTGATAACGCATGGCCATAGCCGATTGTGCCAGGCTCATTTTACCGGCTGATCACGCATGTAGAATTAGAAGAGGCGCAGGAAGAGACCTAGAATCTTCCAGAAGCTTCAGCATTTCAAAATTAGTTTCTTAAGCAATACAAAACGAGCCACGACTTTGTCAGGCAGAGTTCTCATATTATGAACCAGATACGGAAAATAATCAGCCTGAATTTTAAGTCATTAAACCCACCCTTTCTGCAACCTTCCCTTGGGAAACAAAGCGGCAGAACATGTGCAGGAACTTCCGGAATTTCTGGAATTTCCAGAATTTCATAACAACGTTTCAAAAGTGATTTACCAATTCCGGATTGCACAGTATATTTCCATAAATCCCGAATTAGACAAAGGGGCAATTTCAACGGTGGGGAATCGATCAATGCATAAAGTGATTCCACTGTTTGGAACGTTTTCCATAAAGTGTTTTTGAATAAAATTATTCGATAATTCTGAATCAACAGGTAAGATTTATTTTAAGTAAATTCTGAGTAGATAGAATTAAAGAATAAATAATTGAATATTATTTGTTGGATAATTTGTACTGCACATGCTTATTTTAATATAACGGCATTCAATGTCTTCCTGGGACAAGGACAGACGTCTGGATTTCCAGACGTATCGCGCTCTTTTGACAACAGCCTGATGTAGCGTGGGGCATGACGCACTTGAATGAAGTGAATGTGATTGGTTCAGAGGTTGGCATCGAGCTTTGGAGAATGCATGAAGAATTTCACGTTACAGAGAAGCACACAGGAATATCGAATTAAAGTGTTAACGAAAAATCGGTGAAGAAATTGGAGAGTGGTTCAGTATATATTCAGTCTAGCAGAAACATCAGATCGAAGGTCACCTGACTTTTGTCATTTTGGATTTACAGTTCAAACTCTTAAAACAAGGGTTGAAGAATTGAGAAACTGATGCAATGTGTCGTTGAATCATAATAAATTCCATAAGACCAAAGGCCATAGGAGCAGAATTAGGCCATTCTATCAATTGGACCCGCTCCGACACTCCATTATGACTCATTTATTATCCCTTTAAAGACTGTTTCCCTGCCTTCTCCTCATGTCTCTAATCTAGCAAACTCCTCCTTAAATATAAGTAATATCTTGGACTACACAGCCAAAGAATTCTACAGATTTACTGCCCTCTGGCTGAAGAAATTTTTCCCCATCTGTGTTCTAATTGGATGTCCTTCAATTCTGAGATGTTGATCTCTGGTCCTAGACTCACCCACTGTAGGAAACGCCCTTTCAAAATCCTCTGCATCGAGAACTTTCAATGTCCGATAGTTTGCCAAGAGATCTCCCTTCTTACTGCTAAACTCCAGTGCCTACAGACACAACGTTATCAATCCGCAGTAATTGTTTTCAATCCAGCTGCTTGCAACACAAGACACGTCAAGCAGGGTCACAGTTCAATACAATTACAACGCGGAAAAAGACAATGAAACCTCGGAATGCATAAACCGGGTGGATAGTTCAGAAACCGGCAGAACAGCTGCTGTCAGTCAGGGGAGGAATTGAATTGAATTGACTTTATTTACAACATCCTTTACATATATCAGGAGTAAAATACTTACGTCTCCGTCTAAATGTGCAATGTGAAGTCATAGTAATTTATAATAAATAGAACAGTCAATATAACATAGAAATACAATCAAATCATCGTGAGTTAATCAGTCTGATGGCCTGGTGGAAGAAGCTGTTCCGGAGCCTGTTGGACCGGGCTTTTATGCTGCCGGATGGTAGCAGCCGGAACAGTTTGTGATTGGGGTGCCTCTGGTCCCCAGTGATCCTTTGGACGCTTTTTTACACCTCTTTGTAAATGTCCTGAATCATGGAAAGTTCACAACTACAGATGTGCCGGGCTGTCCGCACCACTCTCTGCAGGTTCCTGCGAGTAAGGGAGGTACAGTTCGCATACCAGTTAGTGACGCAGCCAGTCAGGATGCTTTCAATTTTGCCCCTTTAGAAATTTCTTAGGATTTAGGAGCCCATACGAAATTGCCTCAACCATCGGAGCTAAAATAAGCGCCGTTGTGCCTTTTTCACAACACACCTGGTGTGCACAGACCACTCAACCCCAAATCCAATAATGTCAACAGGGATTATCCCGCCTCCATTTCTCCTGTAATCCTCAACCAGCTTCTTTGCTTTTGCAACATTGAGGGTGAGCTAGTTTCCTTGCAACCACTCTGTCAGAGAGATGACTTCTTCCCTGTAGGCCACCTTGTTATTGTTAAAGTCCAATCAATTTAGTGTCCTCGGAAATTTAATTAGCTGATTAGATCTGTGGGTAGCGAAACAGTCATGGGTATACCGGGAGTAAAGGAGGGGGCTTAGTACACAGTCCTAAGGGGCTCATGTGTTGAGAGTCAGAGGGGTGGAGATGATGGAGCCCACTCTTGTGAATTCTGAAGTTATACATTTTAACATTATTGAAAGTATAAAACGTAAATTCTTTTAACTTGTTTCTTGTTTTCCTCATGTTCGACATATGTGCGGTTGGGAGACTGTAGGTCTGACACGGTGGTCAGCAGCACAGGGGCGCCTATAGATGTTCTATAGGTCAGTTCTGGAGAGCGCCCTCTTCTTTGTGGTGGCATGTTGGGGAGGAAGCATTAAGAAGAGGGACGCCTCACGTCTTAATAAGCTGGTAAGGAAGGCGGGCTCTGTCGTGGGCAAAGTACTGGAGAGTTTAACATCGGTAGCTGAGCGAAGGGCGCTGAGTAGGCTACGGTCAATTATGGATAACTCTGAACATCCTCTACATAGCACCATCCAGAGACAGAGAAGCAGTTTCAGCGACAGGTTACTATCGATGCAATGCTCCTCAGACAGGATGAAGAGGTCAATACTCCCCAATGCCATTTGGCTTTACAATTCTACCGCCAGGACTTAAGAACTTTTTAAAAGCTATTATTAATGCTTTTTGAGATAGTGATTTAGATGCATATCATATTTTTTACTGAGTTAAGTATTGTATGTAATTAGTTTTGCTACAACAAGTGTATGGGACATTGGAAAAAAAGTTGAATTTCCCCATGGGGATGAATAAAGTATCAATCTATCTATCTATCCATCTATCTATCTATCTATCTATCTATCTATCTATCTATCTATCTATCTATCTATCTATCTATCTATCTATCTATCTATCTATCTATCTATCATTACTGTAAACGGCCGTGCTGCAAACCTGCTATAACAAGGTTAACTTATATTTACTGTATGAAAATACTCTCAGGCCAATAGGAAATGTGTCCCGATATGTTGTCAGATTAGAGACAAGTTGGGCCGATGAAGAACTACATCTCATCCGGACTGTAGGATTCGATGTTTGCTGAAACTGGAAAGCTTCAGCCGGACAGAGAAAGGGCAATTATTCTCCCAGCAACATACTGGTATAGGAGACAAACCGGAAGTTTAAATAAAGGGAAAACTCCGAACAAGAAGGAAAGAGAATGGACGTCGGGATTGGCAGACATGGGCAGGTCACTAGGATGGTTTAGAAAATGAACACTTCGTCAGTGGATCTGTGTGTTTTCAATGCCGGATATCAGGGTGATATAACATGCAAGGTAAAATACATTTTACAGAACGGAAATTACCAAGCAATCCAATCTACAATAGAAAAATATTTTTTTCTTCTGAAATAAAGGTATAACTGCTGGGAACAGTAACTTTTTCAGGCAGTTCAATTCACTAATATACTTGCAGAGCAGGTATTTTATTTCGAAATTTGTAAATTATTTGATGCTATGATCTGAGTGGTACAGACCTAAAATATTTCAAAACTAAAGTAGCCGGCGAGAGCAGAAGAGCTTTCAGTTGTTCTCTAAATTTGGTCTGGGTTACTCCGTAGATAAATGTATTTGTGCAGCTGCTGAAATTCTGGATCGCAGAACCCCAAATCTGTGCCTCAAAAAGCCGAATAGACATTTCCAGGTCTGTGTAGAGGCATCGCATGAGAATGAAGACCAGAGTGGTTGTCGCCCAACAGAGAAGGAAACTCGCCGACAGGCTGAAGAGCAGAATGATGGATTGTCTCCGACTCTCCATCTCCGGATCTCGCTGTTTCCCGCAATTTCCCCGTCCCTTCAGCCCCCTGCGGACTCTGCTCGCCGCCAGTATCTGTCTGACGGTCAGAGCATTGAGGGTCAAAATGAGGAAGAAAGGAAGCAGCGGATTCAACAGACGGTCCACCCAATAAAACCACTCAAACGATCCCGAGTAAAGAAGTACGGACCTATCGAAACAGACCCAGTCACCCCTCACCAACAACGCTGACCATTCCATGTATACGAAATAAAATGGTATGTTTTTTAAACAGAAACCGATCGATATTGCGCCAATCACTATACCCGCAATTTTTAGGATGCAGTATTTTGTTTTAAAATTAGCGGAGCAAATGGCCACAAAGCGATCGAAAGTGAAAGCGACAGTAAACCACACCGAACATTCAACGGCCACGTGACACAGGACGTAGTGGACAAGGCAGAACGGAGCGTTGTCCAAGACTCTGTATAGTCTGTATGCTCGACCCATCTGGTAGAACAGGACCTCGATAATCACCACCATTAGATCCGCCGCAGCCATCGTCACCAGGTACCGCGTGAAGCATTTGGAGAGACCACAGTTTCCTCGGCTGAGAATGATGATCGCCACAAGGTTAACTGCAGTGAGACAAAAAAGACCAAAAATAAGAATAAAGAAAATCAAAAGCATTTTTTGTAGAAATACAGCAGTCATTTGTTCGATTGAGGTAAAATCCATCGTTCATCTCTGCTGGACATTATCAGTGGAAGTAAAAAGATACTTTGTTTGTTTGATCACGTGACCGCAGCACAAAGCGTTTAACCGGAGCGCATGCTCACATTAATCTCTTCACCTTCACGGATGCAGCAGCGATAAGCAGAGTCCAGGAATGATAGATCACAGAAACGGGTCCTTCGGCCCAATATCTCCATGCCGACCGACATGGCCATCTGATAGCGTTGTTCGTGATTGGATCTGATTCGACAAACTGTCCATGTGTACTTCAAATATTGTAAACGACTCTGTTGCTCCCATTTCCTTTGTCAGGCTGTTCAATACACAGAGCAGCTTCTATGTGAGAAAACATCGCTCGGAAACAGCTACATTTCTGCCCTCCATAAAATGCCACTCGGCCGAACCTCTCCCTGTAACTTAACTCCGAGAGTCCCTGCAGCATCTTTTTGAATACTGTCTGCACTCTTTTCAGCCTTTCCTATAACAGGGCGACCAAGACTGTTCACAGAACTCCAAGCGCGGTATCTCCAAGGAGAGGGGGAGTGTAATTGAAGTGCGCATCTACGCTTCTTTCCGAAAGTCTGAGTTACTATTCGATTGCAAGGTCAGATTCTGAAAACAAGATCTTGCACCCCAGCAACCTTCCCTCTGTTTTATTTCACTGCTTCGGGGACAAACCGTTGCTCTGAGCAGAACATTTTTACACGGTTTGGAATGTGCACGGCACTTTAAATGTTTTTTTAAATCTGTAATATGCATGTGAAACAATGAAAAAATACAGCACAAAACAACACAGGTAAACGCTGTCAGGAAGTGACGTCTGACAGGGAGTATGCCAAATTAAAATGTTTTGAATGAAAGGCGTTGGTGGTTTCTGTCTTTATTGTTCCCATCTTTGACAGTGTTTTGTAACCTGAAACAATGACAATGCAAATACGTTGAAGCTCTAAAATGTTCCAATGGAAATGTGGTATGTTTAATATTTAGCACAGGTATGGATTATATTCAGTAATACAGTTAATTTCACAGTGTTTCACAATTATATTAACAAAGATTTTAAAAATATATTTACGGAGTGACCCATTTCAGTTATGGCGCAGCTGCGTACAAGCGCATCTGCGGGGGAACAGTGCTCACACTGAGGAACACAGATAAGAATTTGGAGACTGGAAAATTTTGGGAATTGTCCAAGAGTAGAAAATGGATCGTCCTTTAATTGAACAGCACTGGGAGGGGAAAATAGAAAGGGAAAAGATGAGTTTACCTTTCAGAAAGAGGGAAGAGAAATTCTTGGTAAAAATTGGTAAATTTCCAGTTGGGCGCTCAGCTGCTGGAAGATGCGTGCGCGAGTGTTTGAGGAGCGACAAGAGTCTCTGGATCACAGCCGTGGCGGCGCATCGTTTATGGTGAAATGGCCGCGCCATTGGAATTCCTGTCTTTAGACGAATCTCTTTTACCCTTCCCTAACAAGCCGGCCTCGGTGACGAAGCAAACGGCACTACTGAGTTGCTGTAAAGCCTCATTTGTTTCATAAATGTCCTTTAGGGAAGGAAAATATTGGACTTTATCTGGATCTTATGAGACTGTAGACACAAAAATACTGTGAACTGTCACGTTAATCCTCTGATCGGGAAAATTAGAGGGGCGGTAATAATATGAAAATTGCCTATGATGTTCAGTCTCCGTGACCCAGAGCAAGAAAAGGGGACAGAATTTCACAAGATGAAATCAAAGATATTTACTGCCAGTTTAAACTTGAATCTTCTGCTCACGTGACAGGGTTGGAAGGAATGAGGTCCGCTAATGACGGGAGGTTTTGCTGGACATGGGTTGTTTGTGTTGTGTCTGTACAATTCGAGGTCTCAAGTCACAAATGTGAAGACTACAGGCAGTTCCAGTGACAAGTCTGCATGAACCAGGTTGAAATATCAACAGGGCAGGAGATTGAGAGGAGCGAGCCGGCATTTTAGGAATTTTTAATAAACACCGATTAAAATCACATCAGCAGTAGCAGAGAGCGGCTGAAAGTCTCTGCTTCCGTACAAGTAATCGAAAGGCACTTACCCGGGATGCCGACAATTATAATCACTGTGTAACAAATAACACTCTCTTCAAGCATTGTTAATCCAAGGCTGTTAGTATTTACAGATCTGTTCGGAACGTTCCCAATTTCTAAATGTCATAAAAGTTGTAAATAGCCAGTAAATAAACTCAAGCAGATATAACAAAGCCCAGAGAGCAAATTTCATTTGCGCCTAGTGGGTAAAACTCTTCACGGATCACACGTTGTTGACAGTCCACCGCGTCTGGATGTTTCCGTCCTCAATGTAACTGAAGCACAGAATGACATTCTTTTATAGATAATCGGTTACCGATTATGAAAACAGCTGGTTCATTGACTGGTGCTAATTACTGCTAATTAGCAATTATTTCTCTGCTCTAACGAACCGTAATGCCGATGGTGAAATAACACGCCTTATTTCATTGAACTGAACGCAACACCATTCTTGAAGCCCCAAGAGACGGCCGACGCTTGGACTGCAACAGTGAGTTGTTGTCAAACTACTCCGCGTAATGACAGGACATTATCTGCACATCGCTGGTGACGACAGTAGTCTGTAATCCTGTGGATGAGTCCACCTCATCAGCGCTGATTCCACTCTCACATTGCGAGTGGAGTCTCTGTCTTGTTACTTCCCTGTGATGACGCACCTTTAATATGATTCACTCTCCGGTGATTTTTTTTTCTGGATATGATACATTAGGATTCATGTTGGGTTTTTTTTTCTGACACAAACCCTCACTGTTTGCACTGTTACCGGAGTCAGTCGCAAATACAGATGTTGGCGAGTATGCGGCGCGAAATGCAAACCAATGACCCCAGCATTACAGACATTGTCCGCTGTTGTCCCAGACAGAGAAAAACAGAAAATATTGTATCAACACTGGTTTTAATGCAAAAAAGTACCAGTGACGATATTACAGAGTCACCAGGTAATTTTCGAAGTTGGATTTCAGAAAGAAGTTGATTCACGGAAAAAGTGCGCATTAAGCTGCTAAAGTTACGTATGTAAGTGTGCACCTCTTAAATATCTTATCATGAGTATATATAAAATTTCCCACTCGTGCTGTGGATTTTGAAACGGTAAAGTGTCGGACAAAGCCGATGTAGAATCCTCCTGAGGAACAGTGAGATACTGAAATACTGTTTCACTTAGCTGCAGGAATACAATGGGCTGATAAGGCTGCCATTCACTGTCCTGTGGGGTACAAGCACAACCATCAACACGTTTCTCCCTGGTGTGAATACCGGAATAAAAGAAAATACTTTCTGCCATCTGCAGATTTCATTCCGATTCTTCTCATGGTTGAACATAAAAACGCCCGTGTCCTTGGCATTACCTTCGCAGTGCCCTGTAGAAATAAATGCAGGACCGACAAGTAGGGCCACCCCATCACATAAAGCCATTATTAGCTCACACTCGCTCAGACGAATACACAGACAGAGACGTGAACACAAACACATGGACTCAACATCCACATACACACGCACACACACGCACACACACACACACACACACACACACACACACACACACACACACACTCTCTCTCTCTCACACACACACACACAAGACACACGCGCACACACACACAAATGAAAGTCAGTACATTTATTAAATTCTTTGTCAATCTCCCAGTTTATGTATTTCTTTTCCCAATCGGAACGCGTTGAACACGATATTTCACGGTTTTTGTCGGCATTTCGATTAAGCGATTGAAGAAGCAAAAGCGACATTGAAACAGCTGGAAGGCCATGTTGTAGAAACAAGGATTATCACAGCAGAATGAAAGAAGAAGAACAATAAATTGGGAGAACAGAGTAATAGGCCAGTTTGCCAGAGAGAGGAAAGGATTGAGCATGCAGTTGACCACAAGGTGAAAATGAAGAGACGGTTAATATGCAGTTGACATAAAATGCAGAATTAGTGAGAGAGAACGACAGCAGTGCAGAGACAATGGACAAACGGGAGACACTCAGTCGGATAATATAAGAGTTTGGGTTACATTCTCCACCTGCCTGTCGCCGGTAGAGTGTGGAGGGGTGGTTCATTCTGTACCCACCAGTCTCCGGTGCAATGGGACAGTATGGGGGTCATTTTATAGATATCAGTCCCTGGTACAGACTGAGAGTGCGCGGTTCTTTAGTTCTCACTCTCTGGTTCATTGTGAGAGTGTGCATTTCATATTGTACATACCAGTCTCTGTTACAGTCTGCGAGTGTGGGTTTCATTCTGTATCTGTCAGTCTCTGCTACAGTGTGAGAGTGTGGGTTTCATTCTGTATCTCTCAGTCTCTGCTACAGTGTGAGAGTGTGGGTTTCATTCTGTATCTGTCAGTCTCTGCTTCAGTGTGAGAGTGTGAGTTTCATTCTGTATCTGTCAGTCTCTGCTACAGTGTGAGAGCGTGGGTTTCATTCTGTATCTGTCAGTCTCTGCTACAGTGTGAGAGTGTGGGTTTCATTCTGTATCTGTCAGTCTCTGCTACAGTGTGAGAGTGTGGGTTTCATTCTGTATCTGTCAGTCTCTGCTACAGTGTGAGATTGTGGATTTCTTTCTGTGTCTGTCATTCTCTGTTACTCTGTGAGAGTGTGGGTTTCATTTTCCATTTATCTGCCTCGGATCCACCGTTAAGTGTGTCTTCTCAGTCCTGCACCTGTGAGACTCTGATGCAGTCTGAGCGCGTGTATTTTTTCTCCTTTTTTTTCCGCTGTCCCTCAAACCTAGTAAATAATCTTAAAACAGATTCTGTATTGCATGAGCTATTTTTAGAACAGGAGTGTCCTGTCGTGGGATTATGTTATAACTGTGAGATGGACAGTGCACCGATGAATGATGACGGCTGTATCGAGCAGGACATTCAGCGTCGTAGAGTCATATGGCAAACAGACCATTCGGCCCGGCATCATTCTGCACGCTATTTGTTACTCAACCACATATAACCAATTGAGCAGAACGTGATTTGTAACTTTTGTGGTTTGGCAAAACAACCTCTTAAATGTTGAATGAAAATAATCAAATTAAATAAATTCATTAATTTATATAAATAAGTGTGTAACTAAATTAATAATTTGCTCGAAATAAGACCAACCGAGGCAGAGTGTTTCATGTTCCAGCATCATTTCTGTGAATACACTTCCTCTCAGCAATTCTAAATTGCTACTTTCACCGTGTATCTGCTCTGCTATGTTTCCCGATTCTGTCAGATATTCCTCAATGTGCACAAGACCATTAGTCGATTCGAGTTATGTCCCACTCATAAATAATATAATATTCATTTCGATTTTCTTATGATAACCTCAGACTTGTCTGCAAATGCCTGCATTTCCCTTTGATAAAATTGTGTCTCCGTTCTTCTGTGCAGCACCGAGAGAGTTTGTGAATAGGAATGCGAGGGAAGGTAAATTTTCACATTTGGAATAACCCAAAATTCCACATGGAGCATCCGGTTAACTGATGAAATCCTGAAAACTTGGCGTCACTGGTTACGTCAGAGCTCAGCCGGGAATGTTCCGCTCGTCATTTACATGGTGGACGGAAGAGTTTGTTCCTATGTTGCAAGACACCGTGTTCTATATTACACTCCCCAGTGCAGAAGAACGAGATGAATGGAGGAGAATGAACAGCTGTTGATTAATAGATTGATATTACAAGGTGAACACATCACATGGACATGTTGGGATCCTGGGAACAGTGCAGCATGGGAACAAGCCCTTTGACTCACTACTTCTACTCCGAAAAAGATACCGAATGAGAGTAAACTCTGATGACTGTACACGACCCATCTCCCTTCATTCACTGTCTACACGTGTGCATGAGTCTCACGTCCCTTCCTGTAACCTCTTCATGTCCTCGCCTGGTTCTGGGGTCCGTGCCCGAGTCAAGACCCAGGTTCTGGGTCCTTGTCCAGTCTCTGGCTCAGAGTCCAAGCCCAGGCTCCTACTTCCCAGTTCCATGTCCTGGTTCCCTATCCCAGTCAGGTCCTAGCCCAGGCCCGGAATCCTTGTGTCGTCTGGGGACTTTGTCATGGCCAGCGTCCTTTCTTCCTCACTTTCCCTGCTTCCTTCTCACGCCATGTCCTGTTCCTGGTAGTTCAGAGTCTGTGTCTTGCTTTTGGGGCCGCTCCCAGCTCCACTCCCCCCCCCCCCACCCCACACATATGACACAGCAAGAGGATCAGGAGTTTAAAAAGGTACAAAGAGCCGAGGAATCTGAAGAGTTTGGGAAATATCGAGAGATGTAGGCACGGAATCGGATTGTAATTAATAATGGTAAATCTATGGTGCCTAAACGGGAAAGAAATCAAGTGATGCATTGGCACCATGGCAATTGTGGGCATCAAGGTTCAGATAGATCTATGGAATAGTTGAAGAATCTGTGCTGGTGGCCGAAATTGCGAGGGGATGTACAACATTATAGTAAGAATTGTTTGGTTTGTGCCCGCTGAGAACCCCGATAAATCGGCTGGAGAAGCAAAATGACTAAACGGCTCATGGGTCCCGGTCTTTCCCTATGTTCTGAGAATAGCCCTCAGCACAGAAGCATCCTCTCCTGCATTTGTACGTTTTATGTTGACGATCGGGAGGAAAATGAAAGGGTTAGATTTATCGAAGACCGAGTATGATACATTGGAATGAACAATAGCAAACAGCAAATAATTGACTTTTTTATGGAGACTCATTATGATGCCGCCCATAACACGTGACGTAAGAAACGGCAGAGCGAAGCTTGTTTCGAGGTGCGAGCAAAACCGCGGGCGTTTAAAATATGACAGAAGGTTATGATGTCACTACATCAGCCGAGCCCCTTTACCCCTTCCAGATTAGTCGGGACAGAACCAGTCCATCAGTATATTGAATTCAGAAATCTGACACCTGACCAGATTCAGTTCCCAATGCCAGATGAAGTATAACCTCTCCTCTAATTGGCCTATCCACATTTTGGGTCAGGATTCCTTCCTGAACACACCCAACAAACTCCACCCAGCTAAACCCCTTGCGCTACGGAGATGCCCATCAATATTAGGACAGTTAAAATCTCCCATCATGACACCCCTATTATTATTGCACCATTCCAGATCCTGCCTCTCTGTCTGCTTCTTGATATCACTGTTACTATTGAGGGGGGGGGGGGGGGGGCTATAAAAACGCCCAGAAGAGTTGTTGCTCCTTTCCTGTTTCTGACATCCACCCACACTGACTCAGTAGACCATGCCTCCATGACTTTCTCCTTCTCTGCAGCCGTGACGATATCCCTAATGAACCATGCCACGCATCCACCTCTTTTGCCTCCCTCTCTGTTCTATTTGAAACACCTAAACCCCAGCACACTCAACAGCCATTCCTGTTCCTGAGACATCCAGGTCGCTGTAATGGTCAGAATGTCACAGTTCCACGTATCGATAGACGTCCTGAGTTTATCCGCCTTGTATATGATACTGCTTGCATTAAAATAGACACATCTCAACCATCAGGCTGAGCACATTCTTGCTCTATCATCTGCCTATCCTTGCTCACAAACGCCCTACAAGCCGTATCTACTTGTGCTGCAAACTGCCCATCCTCTGTCTCTTCAGTTCGTGTCCAACCCCCTGTAAATCTATTTTAGACCCTCTCCAATAGCATTAGCAAACCTCCCTTCCAGGATATTGCCCCCCCCCCCGTTTTCAAGTGCAACCAGTACTTTTTGTACAGTTCAGACCTACCCTAGGAGTAGACCTAATGATCAAAAAATCTGAATCTCTGCCCCCTGCTCTAATCCTTCAGCCACACATTTATCCTCCACCTGACTCTATTCCTATAGTTACTGTCGCGTGGCACAGACAGTAATCCGGTAATTTCTATCCTTGAGGTCCTGCTTCTCAGCCTCGTTCCTAATTCTGCTTTCAGGTCCTCCATCTTTTTTCTGCCTACGTCGTTGCCAGTATGTACTATGTCCCATAGCTGCTCAGTCTCCCATTTCAGGATATTGCGGATGTGATCAGAAACATCACGAACCCTGGCAACTGGGGTGAAACTACCATCCTTGTTTCTTTTTCACTTTCACAGAATGGCCTATCCGTCTCCCGAACTATAGAGTCCCCTATTACCGCTGCTTTCTTCTTCAGTTCCCTACCATTCTGAGCCACAGAGCCAGGATCAGTGCCAGAGACACGGCCACTGTTACTTCCACCAGGTATGTAGCACCACCCCGCCCCCCGCCTCCCACAAACAGCACTCAAAATGGAGTACTTATTTTTAAGGGGTCAGCCACAGGTGTGCTTTCCACGAACTGACGCCCTCCACTGCCTCTCCTAACGGTCAACCACTTATCTGTCTCCTGTGGTCCCGGGGTGACTACCTGTCTGTAGCTCCTGTCTATCACCTCCTCACTCTCCCTAGCGAGCCGAAGGTCATCGAGCTGCCGCTCCAGTTCCCGAAGTCGGTCTGGAAGGAGCTGCAGGTTGATGTACGTGGCGCAGATGCGGCCGTCAGGGAGGCTGAAAATCTACCGGACATCCCACATCTGACGGTCAGAGCAGGAAACTTGCCTTGCAGTCATACCCACTGTTCTAAAGCGCCGAGCCGCATTAAACTCGTTTTTTAAAACTCTTCTCCCGTCCATTGGGAAACTCTCTCTGTCTCTACGATTCGATTGGTCCGCCAGGGACTTTGCAAACTGCCAGGGGGCAGAGGTAAGTGCTGTTGCTTTGATTAAGGAAAAGGTGTCCAGAAACTGAAAATGATGAGAATACACCACAGGGTTCTCCAGGTGGCGGCGGAAGAGATTGAGGATGTATTAGTACTGATCCGTCAAGAATCAATAGATTCTGGCATGTCTTTGTATAAGATTGGAAAATTGCAAATGTCACCTCATTCGACAACATTTAAAGCAATCTGCGATATTTCTATGTGTGGCTTGCCGCAGCGATGTGAAAGATATTGTTCTCGGATCCACAGAGGTGTTTGATTATACTCACTCTGTGATGAGCTGTAAGCAGAGATACCTGAAATATTAATTAATATTTTAACCGACCCTACCTTACCAGCTGAGCGCTTTCAGTCATTTTTGTTTTTATTTCGATTTCCAGTATTATTCTAATTTCTTTTACAAAAAATCGACTGCACTTTCGGATAGAACTCAGTTCCAGATAGCGAAAGTTAATCTATTGCATTGGAAGTTCTTTAAAGGTCAGCGTACATTTATCATCAGTGTCAGTATATGGTCCTACATACTGCAGTGAGATTTATTTTGCTGAGCAGCGGACCAGATGGTGGACGGGAAAGGAAGCAGATGGTGACGGGGTCTCAGGAGGTGAACAGGGATAAAGATGCAGATATGCAGGGACAAAGAGGGAGCGGTCCGGTGTTGGAGACTGAGTTGAAAAAGAAACATAAAACACACACGACTCCGCCATGTTCCAATCCGATCATGTTCTCCTCAAGGTGAAACTCAGAAATCGAATCTGTGGTACCGGCGTGGCAGAAGGAATAAGCGGGGCATTTATAGCGGAATCGCGGGCATTATGAGGGACATTGGGAGTGAAACACCGTGAACATCACGAGATGGAAGACTGATTAACAGCGGAGAGGGCGCAGGGTGGAGAAACGGGGTCGGATTCATCCTGACTGGACAAACCAGAGTAAAACGATCCTCCCATCACGAAATTGAAAAACGAGGAGTAACGGAGGGAACGGAAAAAAAATGGGCGGGACATCAGTGGATTGTCCCCGACAGCTCCCGAGTTCGACAGAGCGTTCATCTGAGTGAATTAAAGCTGGAGAAGCATATTTGAGAAGAATCTGATGAAGAGAAAAATTCACCTGCACAGAGTAGACAACGAGTGAAATATATCGCCAGTAAATACATGCGTATGTCAGAGCGCTCAGCTGTTAGCCGTGGTTCTACATATCGGAAAGCTGATAGCTTAAGGAGGGAAATGGCGATTGATTTAATTCTACTGCTGTAACTAGCTGGTCGCTCTATGATTTAACGAAATTGGTTAACAGTTTCAGCGGGTATTTCACCGCGTTCTTCAGCTCCTCTCTGAACTTGCTCTGAGTCACTGCGTAAATACATGTGTTGGTGCAGGAGCTGAGGATCTGCAGCATCGTCGCCGTGCCATCTGCGATATAAATCGGATGCGCGGCCGAGTAGAAAGGGATGTTTGCAGCCCGTCGGCAGATATCAAAACCCACCCGTGTTAACCACAGAAGTATAAAACTACCGGTTATACTGAATAGTAAAATGACCGATTTCCTTCGGTTTTCCATCTCCGGGTCCTTGTCATTGTTTCCGTTGCTGCGGCCCCGGAGCCCCATCCGGACTTTATTAGCGGACAAAATCCGTCTGACTGTCAGAACATTGAACAATAAAATCAGAACAAACGGGAGACAAGGCATGAAAATACGATGTATCATCTCAAATGCGGCCCAGGAGGGAGACGTATGGAAGCTCTTTGTGGACACACAGCCATAGGAAACTCCATTAATTATCATCCTAGGCTCCATTGTAAAGTAGAAAGGGATACTTTCTAAACAGCCCAGAACACTCACCGTCCCGATAACCACAACCGCCGTTCTTTCGGTACAATATTTTGTTTTCAGCTTTTCACAACAAATGGCGACAAATCTGTCACAGGTGAACCCGACTGTCAGCCAGACAGAGACCCCGGTGCTTGCTAAAAGCAGGCAACGGGAGACCCTACAAACGGGTGTCCGATTGAGGAAGGAAGACATCAAGTATATGTCAACAGTCCACCTCAGCAAAGGGTCAGAGATAACGACCAGGAGATCGGCCGCTGCCATTCCCAGCAGGTAGTGAGTGATGCATTTGGAGAGACCGCACTTTCCGCGGGACAGGATAACAATCGCCACCAGGTTAACTGCAAGAGACAGGGAGGGAAACAGAGAAATTACCGACTAGTCAGGGAAATCCAGCCGCAGTGTGATAGAATCAGATTAGATCTTGTTCTTTTTTTGCCTCAAAGAGTGAATACCGGACGCAGAACATATGAAGCGACTGGCAGTGCGCATTATCAGAATGTCAGAGAACTTGCCGAAAATTTTGTAAATGAGTTAAATTTGCGTGAATTCTCAAACCGACCAGAGGACAGCTGTTTCAATATTTCCACGGCCACAGTGAGAGATGGACATTAAATATCAGCATCACAGGCTCTGAGCAGCACAGGAATGAAATGAAATCCACATCTGTAAATTGCTCTGCTCATATTCCTGAAATAAGTGAGCTATTCGCTTTGTTACATCACCCAGTTACGCAATTCCTATGGGCAGAACAGAAGGACGGCTGGTTCCCACAGATGCGGCACAGCCCGGTGTCCTCCCGTACCGTCATTTCAATTCACAATTATTACATGATATCGAGGCAGTGGAGAGGTTTTCAGTCAAAGACAGCATCTCGGCTCCAATATGGAGCGCTGTCTGCTACGAAAGCAAAGGGATTAATATTGTCAGCGCCTTCCGCCCATGACTGAAATGCGGGGACTGGGCAGGTGGCTGTGGAAACAATTAGCGAGAGAAACACTTCAGAACATTGGAATTAACTCTCAGTTTCTGCCGTTTGCAGGAGTGACAGCGGCTTACCGGGAATTCCAACGGCTGCAATAACAGGGTAGTAAATGTCTTCCATCCGCCAGATTACTGGATATCCCATTTGAGTGACGTAGTGAACGCGATTGCTCTGAATTCCACAGCTCGGCAAGACACTCTGGGCTGACGTACTGCAACAGGCTCTGATTTATACAGGGGATCGATCTCCAGTGACAAGGTCCCACCTCTCACCATTGTTATTGAACAAACAAATTACATCACCGGCAGTGTCTCAGGTGTAAATACTGTGGGCATGTAACACGAACACATCAGTATCATTGGCTTACCTCAGTCAGATCCCTCTGTGTAATTCGACCAGATTGTGTAATGAGACCAGTAAGTGAGCAATGAGCGGCTTCATTTACAACATTCCACAGTTGTATTGGCAGCGGTCACGAGTGTTCCCACTTCCCAATTTGAAACTTTCACTGTGGTTCTCTTTCCACAATCATTCCGGAATCGAGGTTTCCAGCATTTTCGGCAATTTTCACTGTTACGCCGGCAGTTTCATTTACAAATAGATCCGGTTTCCCTTCAGTGTTGTCTGGATCCAGGGACACATGAAAACCCCTCCCAGTCTCCTCCTGCAGACTTCCATTTTATTTTTACACAGCAGCTCCACTTTGGCCGCTCAGTCACCAAACCCACCCCACCCCGTCCCGCTATGCGCCATCAGATATAAAACAAACACGCTGTGTACAGAGACACCCTGTCCAGTTCTCCATCAGACACCAAACCCACCCCACCCCGTCACACTATGTGCCATCAGATATAAAACATACCCGCTGTGTACAGAGACACCCTGTCCAGGTCTCCATCAGACACCAAACCCACCCCACTCTGTCCCATCATGTGCCTTCAGATATAAAACATACTCGCTGTGTACAGACACACCCTGTCCAGTTCCCCATCAGACACCAAACCCACCCCACCCCGTCCGACTATGTGCCACCAGATATAAAACATACCCGCTATGTACAGAGACACCCTGTCCAGGTCTCCATCAGACACCAAACCCACCCCACCCCGTCCCACTATGTGCCGTCAGATATAAAACATACCCGCTGTGTACAGAGACACCCTGTCCAGTTCCCCATCAGACACCAAACCCACCCCACCCCGTCCCACTATGTGTCATCAGATAAAAAACATACTCACTGTGTACAGAGACACCCTGTCCATTTCCCCATCAGACACCAAACCCACCCCACACCGTCCCACTATGTGCCATCAGATATAAAACATACCCGCTGTGTACAGAGACACTGTGTCCAGTTCCCCATCAGACACCAAACCCTCCCTACCCCGTCCCACTATGTGCCATCAGATATAAAACATACTCGCTGTGTACAGATTTCCTGTCCAGTTCCCCATCAGACACCAAACCCACCGCACACCGTCCTAATATGTGCCATCAGATATAAAACATACCCGCTGTGTACAGAGACACCCTGTCCAGTTCTCCATCAGACACCAAACCCACCCCACACCGTCCCAATATGTGCCATCAGATATAAAACATATCCGCTGTGTACAGAGACACCCTGTCCAGTTCTCCATCAGACACCAAACCCACGCCACACCATCCCAATATGTGCCATCAGATGCTGGATAGCCAGGTGAGGTCATATCATCAGATAAGGTCATATTAGAAACCGTTATAATCACACACACACACACACACACACACACACACACACACACACACACACACACACACACACACACACACACACACACACACACACACACAAATAAACGCTAGGTCCTATATTAAAGTATTTGCCCATTTCCCTGTCCATTCCCTTCTCTTCCGCCACTGAACCCGTTAACCAGGGCATTTTACGACCGATCGTATCATCGATGAAGGGACAGAAGAAACAGAAGAGATATTTAAACAACCGCAGTACCACGTTGCAAAATATAGAGAAAGAAAATGAATAGTGAGTTGGGAGAATTCTGCGTTATTTCTCAGTCTGCCGGAGAGCAAAGTACTTATTATGCAGTAGGCTTCAAGCTGAAAATGAAGAGAGGGGCCATATGCTTTTCACATGAATTGAAGAACTAGTGAGAGAGAACGACAGCAATGTAGAGACAATCAACCATGGGAGATATTTAGTCGGATAATATGAGGCTGTTGGTTTAAATCTCTACTGGATTGTCGCCGGTATAGTGTTGAAGGGTAGTTCATTTTATACCAACCTGTCTCCGGTGCAATGTGAGAGTGCGGGGTTCATTTTGTAGATATCAGTCCCTGGTACAGATTGAGAGTGTGGCCTTCTGTACGTGTCACTCTCTAGTTCAGTATGAGAAAATGCATTTCATTCTGTATCTATCAGTCTCTGTTACAGTGTGATAGTGTGGGTTTCATGCTGCATCTGTCAGTCTCTGTTACACTGTGAGAGAGTGGGTTTTATTCTGTATCTGTCAGTCTGTGTTACAGTGTGAGAGTGTGGGGTTCATTCTGTAGCTGTCAGTCTCTGCTACAGTGTGAGAGTGTGGGTTTCATTCTGTATCTGTCAGTCTCTGTTACAGTGTCAGAGTGTGGGTTTCAATCCTATAACTGTCAGTCTCTGTTACAGTATGAGAGTGTGGGTTTCATTCTGTATCTGTCAGTCTGTGTTACAGTGTGAGAGTGTGGGGTTCATTCTGTAGCTGTCAGTCTCTGCTACAGTGTGAGAGTGTGGGTTTCATTCTGTATCTATCAGTCTCTGTTACAGTGTGATAGTGTGGGTTTCATGCTGCATCTGTCAGTCTCTGTTACACTGTGAGAGAGTGGGTTTTATTCTGTATCTGTCAGTCTGTGTTACAGTGTGAGAGTACGGGGTTCATTCTGTATCTATCAGTCTCTGTTACAGTGTGAGAGTGTGGGTTTCATTCTGCATCTGTCAGTCTCTGTTACAGTGTCAGAGTGTGGGTTTCAATCCTATAACTGTCAGTCTCTGTTACAGTATGAGAGTGTGGGTTTCATTCTGTATCTGTCAGTCTCTGTTACAGTGTGAGAGTGTGGGTTTCATTCTGTATCTGTCAGTCTCTGCTACAGTGTGAGAGTGTGGGTTTCATTCTGTACCTGGCAGTCTCTGTTACAGTGTGAGAGTGTGGGCTTCATTCTGTATCTGTCAGTCTCTGTTACAGTGTGAGAGTGTGGGTTTCATTCGGTATCTGTCAGTCGCTGTTACAGTGTGAGAGTGTGGGTTTCATTCTGTATCTGTCAGTCTCTGTTAGAGTGTGAGTGTGTGGGTCTCATTCTGTATCTGTCTGTGTGTGTTACAGTGTGAGAGTGTGGGTTTCATTCGGAATCTGTCAGTGGCTGTTACAGTGTGAGAGTGTGGCTTTCATTCTGTAGCTGTCAGTCTCTGCTACAGTGTGAGAGTATCGGTTTCATTCTGTATCTGTCAGTCTCTGTTACAGTGTGAGTGTGTGGGTTTCATTCTGTATCTATCAGTCTCTGCTACAGTGTGAGAGTGTGCATTTCATTCTGTATCTGTCAGTCTCTGCTACAGTGTGAGAGTGTGCGTTTTATTTTGTATCTGTCAGTCTCTGTTACAGTGTGAGAGTGTGCATTTCATTCTGTATCTATCAGTCTCTGCTACACTGTGAGAGTGTGGGTTTCATTCTGTATCTGTCAGTCTCTGTTAGAGTGTGAGTGTGTGGGTTTCTTTCTGTATCTGTCAGTCTCTGTTACAGTGTGAGTGTGTGCATTTCATTCTGTATCTATCAGTCCCTGCTACAGTGTGAGAGTGTGCATTTCATTCTGTATCTGTCAGTCTCTGCTACAGTGTGAGAGTGTGGGTTTTATTCTGTATCTGTCAGTCTCTGTTACAGTGTGAGAGTGTGGGTTTCATTCTGTATCTGTCAGTCTCTGTTACAGTGTGAGAGTGTGGATTTCATTTGTACTTGTCTTCTGACGTTCCAACGTTAAGTTTGTCATCTCATTCCTGTACCTGTGAGACTGTCATTCAATGTGGGCGAGTGTATTTTCTTCTCCTTCTTCTCCGCTGTTCCTCAAACCCAGTAAATACTCTTAAAATAGACTCTGTATTATCTAAGCTATTTTTAGAACAAGTGTAACCCACAGTTGGTTTATGTTAAAATTATGGGATTGACAGTGCACTGATGAATTATGACAGTTGCATCGAGCAGGGCAATTGAGCAGCACGTGATCTGTAATGTTCTGCGGTTTGTCAAAACAACTTCTTAAATGTTGAATGAAAATAATCTGATGAAATAAATTCATTAGTTTATATAAATAAGTCCGTCATTATATTAATAGTTTATTCGAAATAAGACCAACCGAGGCAGAGCGTTTCATGTGCCAGCATTATTTATATGTATACATTCCCTCTCAGCAATTCTAAGTCGCTACCTTCACCATGTATCTGCTCTGTTATGTTTGCCAATTCTGTCGCATATTCCTCAATGTGCACTAGTCCATGAATATAATCGAGTTATGTCCCACTCATAAATCATTGAATATTCATTTCGAATTTCTTATGGAAAAGAAAAACACAGAAAACCTACAACACAGTGGAGACCCTTCGGCCCACAAATTTGTATCGAACATGTCCCTAAATTAGAAATTAATAATGCTACCCATAGCTCTGCTTTTCTAAGCACGTACCTATCCAAAAGTCGCTTAAATAAACCCTATCATAACCACCTGCACCATCGTTGCCAGCAGTTTATTCTATGCACTCACCATTCTCTGCTTGAAAAAAAATTACGATGGCTTCAGACTTGTCTGCAATACGCCTTCAATTTTTCATTGATAAAATTGTGTCTACGTTGTTCTGTGCAGCACTGAGACAGTTTGTGAATAGGACTGCGATGGAAGCTCCAGTGTCACATTTCGGTTAATCCAAATTTCCAATTTGCAGCATTCAGTTCATTGATGAACTCCTGGAATCTGGCGTCACTGTTTACGTCACAGTTCAGCTGGGAATGTTCGGAATGTCAGAGACATGGTGGATGGCACAGTTTGCTCCTGTTAGATTTAAGCTGCTATGTTTAACTGATATTGTTAATCCTTTTCGTACTTTATCGCTGTGTTGCAATACACCGTGTCATATATGACACCCATCAGTGCAGAAGAACGAGATGGATGGAGGAGAATGGACAGCGGATGATTATTAGATTGATATTACAATGTGAACACGTCAGTTGCAGATGTTGGGATTCTGGGAACAGTAGAGTACAGGAACAAGCCCTTTGACTCTCTACTACTGGGCTGAACAAGATACCGAATGAGATTAAACTCTGATGACTGCACATGACCCATGTCACTTCATTCATTGCATACTCATGTGCTTTGACTGAATTTTTACCGTTATGGGAAGCTAGAGGTTATATCTCAAAAAATGGCAGACCTGTACCATCAGCTCCCATGTTGAAGTAAATATTTGAGAAGGGAAGTGGAAACACTTATAGATTAAACGAAAAGGTAAAGCTCAGTTACAGACTTTCCCGGAAAGTGAGCAGGAAGGCTGGTGAGTTCGGCAAACTAGAATCAATCTGGGTGGTGAAAGGGAATCCAGATGTAGAGGTAGCGATGACAGGGAAACCAGCAAACTGTAAATATAGACACATATATAGACTTAGTCACGACACATTAACATAATCAGGAGTTAGCAAAGCTACAAAGAGGCGAGCATTCTGAAGTGTTTGGGAAATATCGAGGGATATAGGCACGGAACCGGATTGTACTTAATAATGGCACATTTGTGGTGCCAGAATGGCGAAAAAAAATCAGGTGATGTACTGGCACCATGACATTTGTGGGCATCAAGGATCAGAGAGAACTATGGAACAGTTGAAGAAACTGTGTTGGTGGCCGAAATTGAGAAGAGATGTGCAATATTATTGTAAGAATTGTATGATTTGTGCCCAGTAATAACCCAGATAAATCGGCTAGAGAAGCAGTTTTGAGACACGTCCCGTAGAAGGACCATGTGTTAATCTGCAGGTTTATTTTGTTGCTTCTTCACCTCCATCGCCTGGAGGACTGAAATAAATCCTCAAGATAGTGGTAGCGGTCAACAAATGGATAGAGGCTTCCGTAACTAGATCACGAAAACTGCTGATGTTACAGCCAGGATTTTGTCCGAGAGAGTTTTTCCACGTTGAGGATTGCCAAGGACCCTATAATCAGATCATGGTCCCCGCTACGCTGCAGAGGTGACATGAAATGTAATGAAACTGTTTAGGGTAAAACGAAAGTTCCATATGCCCTATTGAGCACAATACTGCACGATTGTTGAACGGATGAACTGGACTTTAAAGGCAATGTTGTCTAAAACGGCTAAACGGCTCCTGGGTCACTGTCTTACACTATGTTCTTCTGATTGTCTTCGCCATAGAAGCATCCTCTCCTGCATTTACACGTTTTAAGTTGACAATTCGGAGAAAAATGAAAGTGTTAGTATTCCTGTTTGTCTAGATTTATCACTGACCGAGTATGATGGCATTGGAAAGGACAAATGCAAGCAGCAATTAATTGATCCTATTAAGGAGGCCCATTATGATGCCGCCCATAATACGTGACGGAAAAAACGGCAGAGCGAAGCTTGTTTCGAGGTGCGAGCAAAACGGCGGGCGTTGGAAATAGGACAGCAGGTTATGATGTCATTGCATCAGCACAGCCCCTTTACACCTTCCAGATTTGTCGGCACCGAGCCAGTTCATCAGTATATCGAATCCAGACCGCTCCAAACAAGTTGGGTTAGTATCATGTTAAGCAACTCAAACCCCTTGGAGATAGTCAATGTCCTCTAGTAGCTGAGTTCCAGAAAGCCTATTGTCAATGGGATGCTCTGCTCCGAGATTAGATTAATCTCTTGGATTTACGTTTCAGGCAATCAACGGTGATGGAGCAGTTGCCCCTTCAGTGAGTTGGGCGACTACTTCAATTTTGTACCTGGAGGATCGAGACAGATCACATCTCTGCACTCGCCCGAGCCAAAGCGGAGACACTGGAAGAGAGAAACAGATGGGAGAACGTGTTTGTTGCGTGGAAGTTTGGAAATAAAGTGCGGGATAATTGATCTGATATGAATGAATTATAGCAAGGCATTAAATTTATCAACGGTAGGACCATTCATAACGTCAGAAGTTTTGGTATCCAGGGAAAGTTCGCTGATGGATCCTGACCTGACGCCCACAGAAGACAGAGGATAGTTGTAGATGGATTTCTCCCTGGATTTTGGTGACAGGTGTCCTCCAGAGATCTGTTCTGAGACCGCCAGCTTTTTGTGTTTTATGAACGATTTGGATGACGAGGTGGTAGGGTGGTTTATTGTGTTTTTAATAATGTGGAGGTTGGTAGAATTATGGGCACTATAGAAGGTTGTCACAGTTTACAACAGGACAGTGACAGGACGCAGAGCAGCGCTGAGAAGTTACAGATGGAGTTCAACCCGGAAAGGTACGAAGTGATTCACTTTGGAAGGATGAATTTGAAGGCAGAGGTGATACTTTCTAGGGTCAACCGAGGGCCGCACATTAGTACGAGTTCCACACTGGAAACAGAGTGGTGAGACTTTCTCCAATAAACCGAGGGCCGCACATTAGTATGAGTTCCACAATGGAAACAGAGTGATGAGACTCTCTCCAACAAACCGAGGGCCGCACATTAGTACGAGTTCCACAATGGAAACAGAGTGGTGAGACTTTCTCCAATAAGCCGAGGGCCGCACATTAGTACGAGTTCCACACTGGAAACAGAGTGGTGAGACTTTCTCCAATAAGCCGAGGACCGCACATTAGTATGAGTTCCACACTGGAAACAGAGTGGTGAGACTTTCTCCAATAAGCCGAGGGCCGCACATTAGTACGAGTTCCACACTGGAAACAGAGTGGTGAGACTTTCTCCAATAAGCCGAGGGCCGCACATTAGTACGAGTTCCACACTGGAAACAGAGTGATGAGACTCTCTCCAATAAACCGAGGGCCGCACATTAGTATGAGTTCCACACTGGAAACAGAGTGATGAGACTCTCTCCAATAAACCGAGGGCCGCACATTAGTACGAGTTCCACACTGGAAACAGAGTGGTGAGACTTTCTCCAATAAACCGAGGGCCGCACATTAGTATGAGTTGCACAATGGAAACAGAGTGATGAGACTCTCTCCAACAAACCGAGGGTCGCACATTAGTGTGAGTTCCACAATGGAAACAGAGTGGTGAGATACTCTCCAATAAGCCGAGGCCCGCTCATCGGGACGAGTATCACAATCGGCACGGAGCGATGCCCTACAAGAGCAGAAGGAAGTGTGATTGACAGCTGAGCTTAAACGCATCCTGTGTTCTGCACATTCATATAGTGACGCTCGAAAGGCAATATACCTGACAGTAAATCAGGAGGAAGAAAATGACACCTTAAGGATTACATTCAGATTGGAGGGTTGTGACTAGTGGTATCCCACAAGGATCCGATCCTGGACCTCTACTTTTTGTGATTTTTATTAACGACCTGGATGTGGGGGCAGAAGGTTGGGATGGTAAGTTTGCAGACGACACAAAGGTTGGTGGTGTTGTAGATTGTGTAGAGGATTGTCGAAGATTGCAGGGAGACTTTGATAGGATGCAGAAGTGGGCTGAGAAGTGGCAGATGTAGTTCAACCCGGAGAAGTGTGAGGTGGTACATTTTGGAAGGACAAACTCCAAGGCAGAGTACAAAGTAAATGACAGGATACTCGGTAGTGTGGAGGAGCAGAGGGATCTGGAGGTACATGCCCACAGATCCCTGAAAGTTGCCTCACAGGTAGATGGGGTAGTTAAGAAAGCTTACGGGTTGTTAGTTTTCATAAGTCGAGGGGTAGAATTTAAGAGACGTGATGTAATGACGCAGCTCTATAAAACTCGAGTTAGGCCACACTTCGAGTACTGTGTCCAGTTCTGGTCGCCTCACTATAGGAAGGATGTCGAAGCATTGGAAAGGGTACAGAGGAGATTTACTAGGATGATGCCTGGTTTTGAGAGTATGGATTATCATCAGAGATTAAGGGAGCTAGGGCTTTACTCTTTAAAGAGAAGGAGGATGAGAAGAGACATGATAGAGGTGTACAAGATATTAAGAGGAATAGATAGAGTGGACGGCCAGCGCCTCTTCCCCAGGGCACCACTGCTCAGTACAAGAGGACATGGCTTTAAGGTAAGGGGAGGGAAGTTCAAGGGGGATATTAGAGGATGTTTTTTCACTCAGAGAGTGGTTGGTGCGTGGAATGCACTGCCTAAGTCAGTGGTGGAGGCAGATACACTAGTGAAGTTTAAGAGATTACTAGACAGGTATATGGAGGAATTTAAGGTGGGGGGTTATATGGGAGTCAGGGTTTGAGGGTTGGCACAACATTGTGGGCTGAAGGGCCTATGATGTGCTGTACTATTAAATGTTCTATGTAATTGCAAATAATATCGCAGTCTGGAAACCTGCAGATTGTTCATAGATTTCACTTGCTACATTTGTTCAAAGACAGAATGGATGGAAAAATAGTGATAGTATTGTGGCAGGTTCGAGAATATCTTTAAAGTTAAACAGACTACATCGCACGTCACGGGTATGAGGTGGTCAAGTCATTCACTGAGAGAGGGCAGGTTCCTGCCGAACGGCCCATGTGTGCGCTGGAAAACATTGTTCTTCAAACTGTCCACAGCCCTCGCTAACTTCCCGAAGACACGGCCCGTTTTTGATCACATGCCTCTGGAATACCGCTGTGGATCTTTGAAAGTGTTTGCAGGAATATGGGAAGTGCATTTTATTATAACACATGCAAGCTGTCACTGTGATTTCCATCACTCGCACCACCCGGAATGACTGGGACGAAAGAAACAAAAGAATGAACGAATGTTCCCCTTTAATAAAGAAGTGTTCTCCATTTCACCCGCCAGAACAAACTTCTTCCCTCAATTTCAGAAGCGAATGTGCTCCGTCAAATGTTACAAAATAAATCGACTTCAAGATGAATGGCTGTTTTAAAGCAACAATGATATAAAATTATGCTACTTAAATAGCTGAAGCCGGGTATCATGGAAAATAACATGTAAAATCCACATCATGTGTTCTTTTAATGTAAATGGATTGCAATATCCCTTGAGGAGTCAAACTCGGGATACGGGAGCAGTGAGTAAAAATAGTTTAACGTAAATGTTTGTGCATTTGGTTGTCACTAATGTCCCTGACGTGATCGCCACGCTAATTGCCTCAGTGGAATTGCTCTCTCCTCAATAAAAGTCTGTTAAACCGATCACCAGTCCATCTGAGCAGCTGAAACGCTCCGTACAACTGAACGCTGCTTCTGACGGAATATGGGATATGCGGCGATTTACTACATTGCGGCCATTTTCTATCCCACACTTGTAGCGGTTGGTGTCCCCGGTAAGATGCCGGAGCTGGTTACTTTATGTATGGTGCCGTCGTTACTCTGCTGCGGTATCCGCACTGTTACTAAGCAAAGATGCTACCATCGGCTGAAACGTGTTTCTGGAATGGAGGATTCAGGCATCTAATGGTTTTATTTTTATTTTCCTTATTTCGATCGCAGTGTTTTATTCTTTTGTTAATTACGTTGGTGTCGATATTGTCGTTGTTTCACAATTTCACCTCGCTAGAGTTTCTGAAGTGATTCTGGTCTCTGCTTTTCCAGACCCGAGTCTCTATCAGTGCAGACACTTCGACCTTATAACAACGTGGAAGCTTATTTAAATGATGGTCCCGTCTATTTTCGACACGTAGTTCTGTTCTTCTGTAAGTCTGTAAATGAGAACTCGTGCTTTATATCTCCTTGACTGCACTTTGTCATCGCTACAAACAATCCCTTCACCTCTAATAATGGAAATGGTGTTGTTTACAGGAGCGATCGACTGCTCACCGGTACGTGAGTCGTGGAACTCGGATATCTCGCTCTAAACTGTGGGATGGTCGCCAATCCACTGACACTCACATCCGTCATTGTCCTCCAGCCGGAGTGCAGCGACGGAGACCGCACACACTGGATTCCCGCTTTCCACTTCCAAACAGACCATACCCTGCATAGCATCGGTAGAATGGGGGCATTCAGAGAGCTGACCATATTTCTTACTTTTTTTTCAAATTTCTTGCAGTTAATTTAACGGCGATTGTGATCCTATCTCGGGGTAAATGCGGACTCTCCAAATGCATCATCCGTTACCTGGTTGGAATGGCAACAGCGGATCTGATGGTGGTTATCGTTGTTGCTTTAGTGGAACAGACCAACAATATCTACATTTATTCCAGATCCCTGCTCATCACTCCTGTATGCGCTCTGACACTTGTATTTGTGGCTGCGACGCGGGACTGTTCTGTTTGGTTGACGGTCAGTTTTACCTTCGATCGCTTTATCGCAATATGTTGCCGAAAGCTGCGGGAGCGATACTGCACCGAGCGAACAGCAACGGTGGTTATCGTGACCGTGGTTATAGTGAGCTGCGGGAGATGCGCCCCGTTTTACTTTGTCATTGAACCTTCTGTCATCATTGACAACATGCCGTGGCGTTGCGCCCTCACACATGAATACGCTACTTCGCCCGTGTGGAGAGGATACCAATTACAGGCCAGTATTTTAACACCATTGGTACCGATCGGCTTAATCCTGGTGTTTAACGGGTTAACCGTAAAACATATTGTTGTGGCAAATAGAGTCCGCAGAAGGCTTTGGCACAGCAGCGACAATCAGAAAGATGCCGAAGTGGAAAACCGCAGAAAATCGATGATTTTACTGTTTTCTATATCAGCTAATTTCATATTATTTTGGATGCCCTTTATAGCCCATTCCCTGATATGGCAAGCGCAAAACTATTTTTACGAGGACAGATATTTGAGTTCCCCGGTATACATCCTACAGCAATTTGGGTTAATGTTGCAATTTCTCAGCATGTGCACCAACACTTGTATCTATACACTGACACAGAGGAAATTCAGAGAAGAGCTGAGGAATGGAATGAAGTATGTGTTTACATTAAATGGCCATCTGTGTAGATAGCGCCGTGTCTATGGTAATTCAGGGGAGTTTTCAAATAAAGCCGTTTTACAATGAACAGCTTTGGCAAATATGTCATAAATTCAAACATTCATATGCCTGGGCATCCAGAAATTGCAGAATTGGCGGAAGATTGCTGACTTCATTCAGTTCAGGTCGGTAGCAATACAAACGCTCAATGCTGCTGGCGTGATTGTTACATTGGCTGAAGTTTGTTCCAAACTATCACAGACACTCGACTGTCACACGGGCAGGGATGGCTTTAGGACATTCTGGGTTTTAGATGTTTCAAAATGGACAGCGTCGTGTAACAGAGTGTAAAGGGAGTGCGATGGCAAACCAGGGATAGTATCGCAGCTGCAGGAAGGGAGGACAACGTGAAGCGTTCGTTTGTCAATTGACTGTGAGACGAACACAGAAACATGAAGGGGGCGAACACCGATTTGGTGTTTTCTGTACGGCCGCCCACCGGGAGCGGAACCTGGACATGTGCCAAGTTATTGGAATGTAAAACTAAAACTTCCCTAATATTCGTCGGCACCTCTCAAGGGTAAAAATAAAGTTTAAGTTTTAGCATAAATTCTCAGTTGTGTCCAGGAAGGATTCATGTCACTATAAGAAGAAAGGCAGACTAGCAAACAATCCAGATCAGATCCCATATTGGAAAAGGAATCGGGTCATGTGACAGATCTCTCCGCGGGTCAGAATTTCAGAACGACAGGGCAGAACTCCCCGACATTTACCTTACACAGAGATACGACCAGGGAGCATGGGATGTATTTAATTTGGGGTCTGCGATGTATGGTGCTACCTGGCAGGAACTTGGGAACGGACATTGGGAAAAGATGTACTCAGGGAAATACGCAACAGAGATGTGGGGATTGTCTAGGGAGCACTGAGATAAGGTTCAGTATAGGCTTGTCTCCGTGAAGCAGGGAAAGGATGGTAACGTAAAGTAACCCTGGGTGACAAGTAAGTTGGAATAACTCGTCAAGAGGAAGAAAGAACAAAGCTTAAAGATTAGGAGGAAAGGATCAGGTAAGGCTACAGCGGGTCACAATGTAAAAAGGAAAGAATTTAACAATGGACTTAGAAGAGGTAGAAGGGGCTTAAGAAGTCCTTGACGAGTTGCACTGTGAAGAACAGGAGGATGACTGGAGAGAGTGTGGGCAGATCAGAGGAAAACTTGTATCTGGAGTCCAAAAAGGCAGTGAAGCTCCTTACTGAATACATTGATATACCAGAACCTGCCGACGCTCAGAAAGAGGATTTGCTGGAAACTTGGAAAACATTATGATAGATGATTCTCCGGTGCCAGAAGGGATACGGTCCAGGTAATTTCGGAAGGCGAAGAAAGATATTGCTGAGCTTTTGGACAGGATACTCGTGGCTTCGATGGCCACGAAATTAGAACGAGACCTCCGTTGATACCCCTGCACCCCCTTACCCCATCCCCATCTATAATTTTAGTTTGGTTCTCTTTCTCTTCCCCCCCTCACAACAATCTCCCCCCGCCCCGCCCTACCTTTCTTTCTCTTTTAATTTTCCAGCTTCCCCCTAGCACATTTCCCTTCAGCCTATCACTTCACAGCTCTCTACTTCATCCCTCCCCCCACTTCTTATCCCCCCCTTGACCTTCCCATGTTACCTCACTCCTGATGAAGGGTTTCGGCCTGAAACGTCGTAACTACCTCCTCCCATAGATGCTGTCTGGCCTGCTGAGTTCTGCCAGCATTTTGTGTTTTTATTCAGTCCCGTCAATAGCCGTGTAATGTTTTTCAACATTCTTTCAATCTTATTTGCATATTTCCTGCAGGTGGTTGAGCCCAACTGTACACAATATTCCAAATTGGGCTCCAATAAAGCCCTAAACAACAGTAACGTAACATCCCAACTCCTGTACTCAGTACTTTGGTCTATGAAGGCCAATGTGCGAAAAGCTGTTTCTCCGACCCTGTGTAACTGTGCCGCAACTTTCATTGAATTATGGACCTGCATTCCCAGATTCGTTTGTTCTATCGTACTCCTCAGTGCCCTATTTCTCATTGCGTCAGACCAACCCTGGCTGGTCCGCCCAAAGGGCAACATCTAACAGTTGTGCGTGTTAAATCCGATCTGTCATTTTTCAGCCCATTTTTCCAGCTGGTCCAGATCCTGCTTCATGCTCCAGTACTCTTCTTCGCTGAGAACTACACCCGTAATGTTGGTGTCATTGGCAAATTTGCTGATCCAGAGTAACGACATTGTTATCCAGATCATTGATACTACCTCATTGTGAACGCAAAGCGACTGATCCTTCCCGAGCATCCTCCCACACGGAAACCTGACAAATTTCTTCAACAGCATTGCGGGTAACTACCTGGTAAAGATCTGTGAGATTGGTTAGACATAACCTACTATGCACTGGCCCATACGGACTATCGCGAATGTTCCTGTTTATCCAGATACTTCCCTTCATACCCCATGACCAGCGTAGTCTGAACACCGAGGGCAATTCATCATTACATAATACTTGACGAGTTCCTTCCAAGCAAAGCTATGGAGATCATCCAGCGGTCGGTACTGATATATATGCCCTATTGTCTTTTTAATTTCTCCTGCAGTATTATCTGACGCATTGAGAGAAATCTGGAAAAGCAAGGCGTCGTAGCTTTAAATAATTAATCAATTGGACAAATAGTGAGATACGGCCTACTAGATAGAGCATAGAATGGAGAATAGTACAGCACAGTACAACCCTTCGTCTCACGAGGTTCTGACAGACTTTCAACTAATTTAAGCTCAAACTTACACATCCCCGCTGCATCTGAATCAGATTCAGAACCAGATTTAATATAATCGGGAGATGTGGTGAAATTTGTTAACTTCACTGTAGCAGTACAATGAAATAAAGTATAACTAAATATAGGGAAAGTAACAAAACATCTGTTGCAGGTGGCAGAGGGGAAGGAGCTGTCCCTGGATCGCTGAGCGTGAGCTTTCAGGCTTCTGTATCTCCATACCAATGGTAACACTGTGCAGAGGGCGGGACTAGTTAGTGAGCAACTTTAATGATGGACGCCACTGTTAGAAGAAACACCCCTTTTAATAATGATCAGTGAGGTACAGAATATCTGCATTTGCAAACTTGTAACTTTTATTATTTCAACTAAAAAGCACGTAGGTTCAGACGCCATGTTCACTTCGCGACATTCCATGAGCAGTCAATGAAGAGAAAAGTTATTACCGGGGAAAGGAGTCGACTCTGGCCAGAGACGGGACAGAGGGACTAGGGAGAAAGTGACTGGGACAGAGGCAGGTGAGGTAGCGAGAGATAGAGGAGGGTAGAGAAAGACCATGGGGAGGGACGCCGGGGAAGGCGATGAATCTGGTGTGTAGAGAGATCGGGGGTTGGTGAAAGATTTTCGATGGGGAGAGAGATCGGAGTCGGGTGTTTGGTGTCGGTAGAAAGCGGGAGGGGCATAGACAGGAGAGAGATAAAGTGCGAGGTGATGCATTTTGTAGTCTCCAGTAAGAGCGGGATGTCTACATTATTGATACGGCTTTAGGAATTTTGAGATTTGTTTATAAATCCAAAGATCCACGATGGCACTGGTGATACACGCGACGTATTGCCGACAGCTCGCAAAATGTCCAGATGTATTTCAGCTGAACCACTGTGGTTGCAATCTGAAACCCCTAGTTTCCCTTTAAGAAATGTACTGTTGATCTGTCTAAATTAACCGGCAGTTTAAGGAGCTGCTGAAGGACCAGATGGACTTGACTCTCGGGAATACAGGTGCGGCACCTTTCAGCGATCAGCGAAGGTCAGCCATTACCATTGCCGGAAAAGAGGTCGGTTCGGAAGACTTCAAGTCAGACTAAATCGATGGGCGACGAAGCGTCCTCTACCCGGCATCTTCTTCGCGGAAGGCCAATTACTTGAAAACAAGATGCATTACGTCAGCGCAACATTGCAGTTTCGGAGGGAAATGAGGGGTTTCTGTCTTCTCTGTTTCATGGAGACATGGCTCAATTCGGTGGAACAGCCGGAAGAATTCTCAATCCACCGTTCGGAGAAGATAAGAAGGTATAGTGGTGCTGGGGTGGAGGGGGGGAGGGATGTGGAACAGCGGTGTTGTTTCATGACTAACTCTTCATGCTCTCCGTACATAGCGGTCTTGCCGCACCCTTGTTCCCCTAATCACAACATTCAATGATTAAGTTCTGTCGGTGCTGCTTACCGAGAGAGTTCTCCTCATTGATCCGGACGGCACTTCACATACCGCCAGAGCAGATGTTAAGCAAGCATACCATGTACTGTGTGCCGCGACCAGCAAACAAGGACTGCCTACCCTGAGGACTTTCAAATAATTGCGGGTTTTCTATCAGGCTTATTTGTCATCAGCACATCATGCTCAGTACCAGTGGCTCCCGCACACTCGACCACGGTTAGAGCACGATCAGGAAAGCCCACCATTCCAACCCCAGACCATATTTCGGGCATTCTGAACGTCTGGTTTTCTTTCTCCTACCTCCACCCAGGCGGAGGGTGAGGAACAAGACACCAGATGTATCGGCGACAATGTCACGGGAATCGGGGGCCAACTACTGAATTGTTTCGAGGCGAGGACAGAAACAAAAATGACACAGGGCTCATAAGAGAATCTGAATTTTACCATCTTTATAAAGACACTGGAGAACGAGTGTTTCCCACCGATTCATACAGTCCAGAGTGTTGCTTAACCTGAAGCACTGGGTGAACACGCGGTCTGCAAAGTGCTGAGCAGTAGATTCGTGACAATATTTATCACATTCATTCATTATTATTATTTATCCATTGATTTTGTTTTGTATTTTTCTGCTTTGATAGTGTATGTTGCTGTGATGCAGCGCATCATCAGCTTTCCTGGTGGTCTAGTGGTTAGGATTCGGCGCTCTCACCGCTGCGGCCTGGGTTCGATTCCCGGTCAGGGAATAAAAATATTTCCTGCTGTACATTAATGTGTTGATTTTAAATTATTTTGTGTATTCATTGCTCGGCAACAACCCCATTCCTGTCAGTGTTTAACCTGCATCCGCCTGATTCAGCGCCATAAAACCACAAAATATAGAAGCAGAATTCGGCCGTTTGGCCCATCGGGTTTGCTTCGACATTTCCTCTCAGCCCCATTCTCCTGCTTTCTACTGTGTGTACTACCTCTTTCCGTCTACAAATGCTGCCTGACCCACTGTACACTGTTCCTGCAGCGATTCGTTATTTGTTCTGTATGACACTTGTTAGACAATGAAAACATGACTTTGAAAAAAAAAATCGCAGGTGCAGTCTCAATAAAGCTGGAAATAACTGTGCGAGGTCTTACAGACAATAACTTGCAATCGATACAATGTAGGTTTGATCTTCTTCACTCCTCACTGCACTTCAATCCACTCAGAGATGCTGTCTCTCTGTAGAAGAGGGTGACCATACATTTCCCATATTGGACTCTGGTTCTACTCACTCAGTTTGCCAACATCACCTTGACTCATCTGCCCGGGGTCATCACTGCTCAAATCTCAGTGAGTATTGTCAGGTCCAGTCGGGTTTATTGCCGTGTGCACAGGGACGGTGAGGGACAGGTACAATGAAACACTTGCAGCGTCATTGCAGGCTCGAAAAGACAGACAGTACGCAGAACATAAATTGTACAATTCTGCATCATTAACAAACGGTAGATATAGATCTTGTGCCAGTTTCAGACTTGGAAATGATTCCTCAGGCAAACTGATGACATAGATTGCGAACTATTATATCCACGGGAGAGCATCCAGGCCCAAAAAAGGCCTGTTTATTCCTTTTCTTTAAACAGACAGACAACAGAAAGAAGGGCGAGTCTCTAGTCCTCTTCAGCCAGCCCCGGCATTCAATAAGATCAGGCTGGCCCAGACTTTTTCGCAATCCTCCCCCCTCCCCATACCGCAGTTGCGAGTCAAAAATCGGTCGGTGTCCTCCAGCAAATCTTCTACCGTCTCCCAAGGTGAGAGGAGATAATCTTCTGTCGCCCGCCTTTATTTCGACGCCCTGACAGCGCCCCCAGCTTCGATCAGAAGCATGTGGATATGAATGTTATATAATGGGACATTGTCCTGAGTTTTGCTCAGTTTTGACGGGACTTTGGGGAGGCAGAGGCAGTCAGAGTCTGTGGGAGGGAACAGCTCTTGGATGAAACCATTTCCGCAATTGGATAACATGTTGGATTGACATCTGCATACACGAATGGGAGCTAGGTAGTTGCACGTTGTTTGACGAGATTGGTTGATGTCGGACCATGACACCTCGTCAGTGACAATTGGCGAGGTTGATTTGACGGAAGGTCAGCGAACCGATTTGTCTATGGCAATAGGCGGGTTCGCTCGGTAGACAGAGCAATGGGGAGTCTGTACAGTGAGTGATATGAAACGGCGAAAGCTTTTCGCGTTCAGAGACAGTGCTGCCCACTTCAGAGAATCAGTCATAATCTCAATCTCCCCTTTCCCAGCCGCGGCTGAACAACATTTCTTATTGAATATGTAAATATTTTTCTAAGTTGACAATTCAAGTGTTTTCCGCTAACCGAAATTTCACATGGTGGTCGTGTCATAACGGAGCACTGAACCAAAGTCCAGGAGCAGATTTGTTTAAAAAATTGATACTCCTTCATGTCATATTACCTGTTCGCCCCGACATTTCAGCACCAGTTTACACCCGCTCCCCTGCGCTCCACCCGAGCTGTCTTGTAAAGGAAAATCTATAAACGTCCCACTGCATTCACGCAGTCCTTTCACTGAACACGAATATTGATAGCTAAGCGTTCGCTTCAACTTGTGAGGAAAGTGTGGGAGTGAGGGAGTGAGATGTGGAGAGAGAAAGAGAGAGAGAGAGAGAGAGAGAGAGAGAGAGAGAGAGAGAGAGAGAGAGAGAGAGAGAGAGAGAGAGAGAGAGAGAGAGAGAGAGAGAGAGAGAGAGAGAGAGAGAAAGAGAGAGAGAGAGAATGTGTGTGTGGGTGTGTTAGAGAGAGAGGAACATGGAAGTGAGGCAGGGGAGAGAGTCACATCGTCGACAGAACAAGGGAGATTTGAAAGGCAGTTAGAGAGAGAGAGTTACACGGCAATTTATCAATTTCATGTTTACTTTCGGCCACTGTTTTCCTCCCAGTGTTTTTTTGACCACCAGAGTAACTCATCTCACCGACAAAACGAAGTGGATCTTTCCGTCCCTTCATTTAAACCCGAACGCTGCAGGACTCGTAAGTATTATCACCGTTTGTACTGAGGAGGAGAAATGGTTCATCCGTTTACACATTGCCCTTCAACAGAGGGAGCAGGAGCACGTTATACTTATTGATGCCATTCTCCCAGTTTCTTCAATTATAAAGGCAATTAACATTAAATTAGTGCCATTAATTCTTAACATTCCGAAGTTAGTTCTGATTTGTATTGCAAACACGAGGAAATCTGCAGATGCTGGAAATTCAAACAACAACAGACACAAATGTTGTGTGTGTTGTTGTCTGATTTGGACGCAAGGATTCTGCTCAGTGCGATAAATTGTCCGCTTTTCAACTTAAGGAAGTACGTTGGTGAATGAAGCGAGGCGCTCTGCATCCGTACAGTTGTACAACAGACCGGTACCAATCGCCCTGCTTGTACTCGGAATCTATTGTTAGACACTCGGTTGCAAAGTAACAATATCTTAGCTAAAAAGGCTGTATTAGCATGTCGATTTGGCTAGTTTCCACCCGTCCCCACCCATCAGCAAGTGCATGTTTCATTGTGCTTGTGTGTACTGTTACGTATTCAGGCAACAATAAATATAGATGAGTTAGGCAAGGGTTTTTATAACAAATAACACGTTTATTAAACACTGAAAACAACCCCCTCAAAAGTAAACAAACTCAAACGTAACCGGAAAACAGCTGCTGTGCGACAGCGTAAACAGTTCTTAATAGCGTTGCAGTCCAAAACAGTCTTTAAAACGGTATTGAAAAAAACAGTTCTTTAAAGCGGTATGCCGAAAGTTCAAAAGCTCACAGTCCTTTTTAAAGGAGAGACTTTTTAAAGCGATTTAAATTCTCTTCCACGTCGATGTCCTTCGATTCCCCGGCGTCGAACATTCCCACGAAGAATTTTATGGAATATAACGGCTTAAAGGCACTAACCTCTTCTTCCACACTCTGTCCTCAATCTCCCGCTATCCCAGCGGAGATTAACACGAGAACAGTCAACGAAATCCTTCCGAATGAGGATCAAATAAGGTCGAAATCAATCCACCGTCGAAAATCGATTCTCCTCGATTTTTATCTTCCAAATTCTTATCTTCACTCTCCACAGCAAAGAAACTGTTGGCTATGACCTTTTAAACTTTAGGCATTATATAAAACTTCATTTTTCAACTAAACTGCGTCATCACATTAAATCACGCAGGGACATGAAGTCAGCTTGGCAAATCCCGCCACGAACTGCCCCACCTGACAGGGTGGGTCTTCCTTTTATACCCTGTAAAAAAAACCTGTCACATGACCTCTACTGGCGGGAAAATGACATCACTCCACCATCACAAGACCATCACCTCAAGTCCAGTATAACTTCAACCTCAGTCACGTGACAAGGGTACCACTGTCACGTGTCACGGGTACGTAACAGTACACATAGATATGCGCATAAATATAAATTTGAGTTCACTTTAACGTAATCACCAATTGCGTACAATGCATGATCCCCTCGGTTAAATCCCTCACTAGATACAGATGAATTGAATCACTGTCGGTTATTTTCGTGCAGTAGAAACTCAAGACGGCGACCAGCATATGCGGGTGTGGTGGGGGGGGGGGTGTGGTGGAAGAAATTTTCAATGTTTTCCGTTGAAGTACTGAATCAGGACGTCCTAATCTGGTATATATTCTCAGCTAAAAATGCTGCGAGAATTGAACCGACGGAAACATCGGATGTCAACTCCACAAATTCTCGAATCTCCCCAGTCGATCTATTGAAGAAAGTGTTACCGGCTCCAGATTTGTGTTGGATACGGTACCAGAACTCAGTACCTCGAAATCCATGTCGTTAATGAAAACCGAATCGGGAAAGTACCGCGTTGAACAGAGAATCAGAATCAAGTTTATTATCACCGGCATGTGACGGGAAATTTGTTAACTTAGCAGCAGCAATTCAATGAAATATATAATCTAGCAGAGAAAGAAAATAATAATAATAACAACAAATGAAATAAAACATAATAATAAATACACAAGTAAATCAATTACCGATATTGAATAGATTATGAAAAATATGTATAAACAGAAATACTGTATATTAATAAAGTGAGGTAGTGTTCTAAGCTTCAAAGTCCATTCGTGATTCTGATGGCAGAGGGGAAGAAGCTGTTCCTGAACCGCTGAACGTGTGTTTCTGTCTCATGACCTTAGAAATCCAAGGTCAACCCTAATATCCGGTGCTATCTGTGTCGACGTTGCTCCTTTGCAGATTGGAAGAATTTTCATCGGCAGTGTCATGACGGTCAATTATCGTCCCTCATTAATGAGCTGTCCTGACTGTATGTGGCTGATGACGTGACGTAGTCGGACAATGGGTTGCAATGAGAATATTTAGGCTGCAATTGGTTCGTTCAGTGAGGGCGGAAACTGGACAAAAGTGTTTATTTTGAATAAACAGGATTTCAGGAATGTGTGAGGTCATGTACTTCGATGGGATTAAAATAAAGGACGACCGGTTGCGGTGAGACTGTCAAAGGAAACTGATCCCGAAATAGAGATGGCGAGCCGATGGGTGGATCAGGTATTTTGCAAGGCAACTGCAGATTGTCAACTGAACACATTTGGGGCCAGCGCTCAGACAGCATCCAGGGTGTTAAATTTTATTGGCACACTACACGCTGCTGCTTGTAGTGTGAGCGCTGCGAGCAGGGTTCGAACCTGCGTGGGGAATACCCATTGGATTTCAAGTCCAACGCCTTAACCACTCGGCCATCGCAGCTCCATCAATGTTCAGCACCCACCGTAAGGCTGCACCTGAAGTGAGAGTTGTACTTGATTTATTTTCGGTAACGGAAATGGTGAATCGATCATGCTTTGGGTTTGTCTTGCAGCCAGTGGCACAGGGAACATTTCGCTGGTAGAGGAAAGAATAAATTCAATTAAATACCAACAAATCTGGAAGCAAGGATCACACCGTCTGTAAAAAAGCTGAAGATGAAAAGAGGATGGCTTCTACAACAGGATAATGGTCCTAAACACACCTCAAAATCCACAAAGGACTACCTCAAGAGGTACAAGCTGAAGATGTTCCCATGGCCCTCACAATCCCCCGACTTAAACATCATCAAAAATCTGTGGACAGACCTCAAAAGAGCAGTGCATGCAAGATGGCCCAAGCATCTCACAGAGCGAGAAGCCTTTTGCAAGGAAGAATGGACGCATATCCTCCAAACAAAAATTGAAAGACTCCTAGCTGGCTACAGAAAGCCTTTACAAGGTGTGATACTTGCCAAAGGGGGTGTAACTAAGTACTGACCATGCAGGTGGCCCAAACCTTTGCTTCGGCCCCTTTTCCTTTTATCTTATTTTGAAACTGTAAAAGATGGAAATAAAAAAATGTAATCTTGCTTAAAATAATAAAGAAATGTGTCATCTTTAACTTTATGCCTTTTGGAAATCAGGTCATCTTTTACTCGCTTAGCTGTTGACAGTAACAGAAATTTTGAGCATCGGTGCCCAAATCTTTGTATCCCACCGTATCCTTCCTTCCAATGTGCATCACCGTATCACACGATGATCTGTTTGACAAATCTTCTCCCATTCTCCTCAACTGTCTTTGATCTTCAATGTGTTTGAATCTTTTGAGTTTTTGAACACGTTGAAGTCAGGCTACCTTTCTTATATTTTCTTTTCTTTAGCCTCCCTTCCTTCTTTCAGAGTGGAGTGACAATCCCAATTTCCCAACCATCAGGGTCTATTCTAGAATGTAATGATACGTGAAGGGGTACTATTATTGCCTCGAGAATCTTCAGTTCCCACGTTTAGAACCCTGGGGTGTAGTCCAACTGGTCCCGTTGACATACAGCTTCAGGGCTTTCAGCTTCACAGGCACCATCTCCGGAGCCATAACATCCACTCTCACTGATGCCCTCTGACCCATGTTCATCGGTGCCATTATGCTGGAGTCTTCCACAGAGCAAAATATTCATTCAGTTCGTCCGTCTTTTCCTTTCCCCCCATTACTGCTTCTTCCGCATCATTTTCCAGCTTTCTGACATCCACTCTCGCATCCCTTGTATTCATCATATCTCCGAAAAAATGATCTTTTCTCTATTATTAGCCATTTAATTTTTCCTCTCATCAAATTTTATTGGTTTTCTTTTGTATCTTGAAAGCATCCCAAACCTCTAGCTTCCCACTAATGCTTGCTATATTATAAACCCTCACTTTTGCCTTTATGCTGCCTTTACTTTCCAGTGTCAGCCACTGTTGCCTCATTCTCCCTATCGAATATTTATTCTTATTTGTGATGCATCTATCCTGCGCCATACCAATTGCCCCTAGAACATCAGCCCTGCTGGATCTGCCGTTAGCCCTGCTGGTTCCCCTTTCCAATCGACTTGGCTAACCCTAGACTTAGGTCGCTGTTGTTTTCTGCGAGTGACAGGGTCGAGGACTGTTATCGCCCCTGATTTTTTTTCTCTGCGAATGACGTGGTCGGGAACTGCTATTGCTATTGTGTTTCCATGCGAGTGACGGGGTCGAGGACTGTTATCTTCACGGACTTTCTTTCTGCCAGTGATGTGTTGGGGGCCTGCTATTGTCGCTATATTCTTTTCTTTCTTTGCTGCGGGGAGGAGGCATTTTGGGGTTTAAGAGATTTGTTTCTTTTCTTTTCTCGTGCCGGGGTTGATGTTTGTCCTTTCATGAAAACCGATGGTCTCTCGGTATTTAATTGCTGTATGGAGCAGACAAATATCAGAGTTGTATTGTACATGCAGGCTTTGAGAATAATATTAACCGTTTGCACCTTTCTATTCTCCTCACTCGTGCCAATGCAGTTCCACTTACTGCATGGAATACTCATACGTCTAATTTTAGATTCTCGCTCTCAGACTGCAGGATAAAATCGATCACATTACAATCACTGCCTCTGAAGCATTCCTGTATACTAATCTACCTGGTCAAAGCACAACACAACACACAATCCGCAACTGCCTTTCTCTAATGGGCTCAACCACAATGTACTCTAAAAAACCATTCAGTAGGCATTCCCAAACTACCTGAATGTTGAGATCCTACAATGACCATCGTAATATTGCCATTTTCACATGCCTTGTGCATCTCCCGTTGTCATTTGTACTCAAAGTCGACTGCTAGAGGCCTGCATATAACTTCCATCTTCTGATCCTATGTTATCTCTCACTAAGGATTTTTTTAAATTTTCTGTACGTCACTATAAATTACAATAAATAAAATAAATAGAAATTTAAAACAGGGAATTGTTAGTGAGAGTTCATGCGTTCATGTGTTGAGAAATGTCTAAGCTGAGCAGAAAAAGCGGCTCTTAATAACAATGTGATTTTCTATTTTCAGACTCCTCTACATCCACCACCCCACGCCACACTCCCCCACTCCCCACCCCCGTGGGTAGAAATATGTAGAGGGCATGTTTGGTCTGGTGAAGGTCCTGAATAATGCACCCAGCCTTCTTTTGGCACCGTATTGAGAACATGATATTGGCGAGGCGTGCCCGTTTCAACAGCACTCTGCCCCTTCTTTCGATCCTACGCATTGGAGCCCCGCCCCACTCCAGACTGTGACGCAATGATTGACAATGCTCTCCACGTACGCCCACAGAAATGCATTTGATTCTTCGACAGCACTCTAAATGTCAATAATGAACAATTATGACGTCTGCACAGTGACCGCGTCAGCATTTTGGGACCAGGATGGATCCGCTGAGATGTCTTCGCCCAGGAACCTGAAGATATTTACTCAGAAGACCATAAGACCATAGGACAATGGAGCAGAAGTCGGCCATTCGGCTCATCGAGGTTGCTCCGTCATTTCATCATGAGCTGATCCAAATTCCCCTTTAGTCCCATTCCCCCGCCTTCTCACCATAACCTTTGATGCCCTGACTACTCAGAAACCTATCAATCTCTGCCTTAAATACACCCAGTGACCCGGCCTCCACTGCCGCCCGTGGCAACAAATTCCATAGATTCACCGTTCTGAACCTCCAGTGAGGATTTGCGTTTGTTCACCTGACGCATTCTCCCTGGAGTACAACTAATTCCCTGGTCTTAGTAAAATTGATGAGAAGGTTGTTGCTTCGACTCCACCCAACCAGCATATCCATCTGATGCTGAGACGCCTATTGGTGTCATTAGAAACAGGATTGCCTGCAGAGTCAACGTAAACGATGTGTTCCTCCAAGTTCCGAGTGCAGCATGGGTAGCAGGGAGAGTCGCTGCCTCCTCGATGCTTCACCCGTCCCAGTCATTGATCAGCAGAACAGTCAACGCAATGGCTTTTCTTCCGGACCACCCGGTGTGAGTGATTGTGAGTAATCAGTCCTGGGTCGTGGCTGAAATGGTTCAGTATCTACAGAATGGAGCAGCGAGCGGCGTCACGGACAACGACACTCTTCATAAAGGGTTTGCACATTTCACTGCAAACGCAGGATGGGCTGAGACTGTCACTTTCACGTGATTGGTTTCAGCTCGGTATGTTGTCAGACATTCCTGGTATTCGTCTCAGGGTTGGCTTGTAATTAGTGATCACATCCATAGACTCCAAACAGAACACAACCTAGTCGCGGTGTGAAGGCTTGCCTGGCTCAGTAACCTGGAGAGCGAAGCTGGCTGGAGTTAGGAGTTAATGCTTTGGCTCTTGGTAGGGTCACTCATGCCAAACAAGTCAAATGGTGGAGGGCAGACTGAGAGTGTCCACCGCTCCCACAATTTCGAGGGTTCAGCTCAGAGATAACAAGCCGAACTGGTCAAAGAAATCTACAGTGAAACGAAAATGAAAAGTCCGTCTACATATGAATCCGCCGATATATACATATATTTACTCTAATTGAATGTTTGATTTTTATTTCTATATGTATCATGTATTGATTGCACTGCTGCGGCTAATTTAACAGATTTCTCGACATCTGTCCGGGATATTAAACCCGAATCTGATTCTGATTCTGAAGTAAGTCACATCCGGAAGACAGATGTTGGTGAAGATCAGAACTGAGACTCTCAATCTGGATCAGAAGAAATTGAGTTCAGTGGTAAAATTCCAGCTCTCGAAATCCCAAGCATTAGGCACAACAATGTGACCGGTGTGGGCAGTCTCGCTTGTCACCTAATTTCTGCCCGCACCGATTCGAAACCCTATGAAATGTATAAACGGATATTGTACGCAAGTCTAATGCACGTGTCCTGGTCGGGAAAAGGGAAGATGTTAAGCAATGTAAATTCACTTGAAAGTTTCTTGTTCTTCCACATGAATGTCTACAGCGCTCATCAACATGCAGACCCATCGTTTTCCAAAGACTGCTGCGCTGTTTCCATTTCACACGTATTTCCACAACAGAGTGTAACAGCAACACAGTCTCCCAACTCCTACACTGACCTCCTGAGGCCAGCGTGCCGAACACCTTTCCCACAGTCTCTCTGCACATGAGACGGGTTTCAGCAAACTATGTCCTTCTCCGACTCCCTCTCCCTGCTGAATTGCACTCCCCGGTGCTCTATCATTCCTAGAATAAATACTCAGCTGGTTTGACATTCCAAAATGGGAAACCTCAAACTTATCTGCCTTGAAAACTATTTCCAATTCCTTCTTCAGTGTTTCTGTTTGATATAGCCAATTATCTCGAGCGTCAATGCAAAAGTCGTGAAGCAAATCACTGATAATGTCCAATAACGGGGCTCGTCCGGGATTTGAACCCGGGACCTCTCGCATGTGCTTTTCCACCCGAAGCGAGAATCATACCACTAGACCAACGAGCCTGCACTCGCAGATTGCGTCACAACTGAACTCCGAAGCCATTTGAAGTTAATTGGTGGAAAACCCGTTGCCCTCTCCGTTGTTGAGAGGAGAGCCTGATTTCGATATATGTTGTGCCTGTATTCCTTTGAGATTACAAGAGTATTCGTTACTTGATTCAGTCAAAATAAGAATATAACGGAACCTGATGTAGAGCAGATCAGAATGCGTTTGCCAATGGAAAGGAACCAAACAAGGGACGCTTGTTTAAAACTCAATTCCGAGCATACTTTTCTTGCATTGGGAGATGCCTCTGAGCAATTCCCTGCCCCGGCGGCTGCTGGACGGTGAATAATTGGCATGATTTCAGGCGGGTGTATAGAAGCATTTGTTTCATGAACAGCGGAGACGCTTGATAACTGACACGCATTAAGAACTTTATTCAGGACGAATTTTCACATGTCGATGCTGCCTGGCCTGCTGAGTTCCTCCAGCCTGTTGGAATGCAGAACATTGAATAACCGACGAGGTGGTGGTGAGGTTAAAGCGATGTACTGGTAACCTATTCTGTTTTGCAAACGTGCGTCCGAATCCCGTCCTTGACCTTGCCCGTTTGTTATGTGGCACCATCAGCTGCGTTTTCACATAAACCGCTTCAAAGTTATCATTCAAGCTCAGCTTCAAATTTACTGCTATTAAACCGTAAACAGGCAAACAGCTGGACGAACGTTTTTCTGGGTCTGAGCAGGGAAACACAAAACCTACATCACATACAACACATAAAATTATGTTAACACAATAGCATTACCAGATACTAAATATATATTCGGGAGGTATACTGTACAAGTTGACATTAAGTGCATATCCAGTACAACATATAGTTAAACATATGTGAATAATGCTACAGACGTTGCCACAAATAATGTTTAATGGATGACAACTAGCTGTTCAGAAGTCTCACAGGGCGAAGAAGATGTTACCCAGCCGAACAAACCTTGTTCTCAGCCCGTGGTACGTTCTGCCTGACGGTATGAGGTCGGAGACATTGTGGAACAGTAGGACGAATGCGAGTTGCCTTATATTGACGGAGAGCCCCTGATGACTTCCTCTGACGTTCTCAAAATCCATTACAAAATCCGGGACAAAACTGATCAGCGTTTTCCCTCCCTTTCAGCACAAGTGTCCGACTGGGTGCGGTCCGTTTCTCTGGATCTGCTTCTCTTGACTTTGATCGAAGAAGAAGAGTAAGCTGCCGTCCTATCCCGCACTCAAGGTGAGATTTATTGACCCGTCGTGGGCAATTTCTGGATTTCTGCCATTCATAGGATAGCAGTGGACATTTTGCTGCAGATTTTTTCTTACATGCGTGAGCAGGCTTCCTCCTGTTTAACAAGCATCGAGAGCAAGGATGCCGTCAGACATTGAAAGCTACCGAATGCAGACAGGGTGGATGTGGAGAGGAGTTCCCTATGGTGGGGATTTCCAGAAGTAGCGGGCAAGCCTCAGAATTGAGGGGGCGATCTTCTAGAACAGCAGTAAGGAGGATATATTTCATTAGCCAGAGAGTAGTGATTGTCACACACCTCGTTGGAGGCCAGGTCTGTGGGTATTTTTAAAGCACAAGTTGAGAGATTCCTGATTGGTCAGGGTATTAAATAATATGGCGAAAAGACAGGTGTATGGGGTTGAGAGGGATCCAGAATTAGCCAGAATCGAATGGTAGAGCACATTCGATGGGCTGAATGGCCTAATTCTCCTCCTATGTCCTATAGCAGGCGTGGGCACTTTATTGGTTTAAGACTCTATTACAGGAGCACACAAACAGCATATTCTTTTTGATGTGTTTTATTGCCACTCAAACGGAACAGGCGACGAACAGTATAGCATCGGTCTGTGATGACAAAGTCCACGGAGCCAAGCAATGGACAAGATCAACAATAACAATCATGAAACCGAGAGGCGATCCTGAGGGTGTTTCACAACAACATTCGCTGACAGCTCGCATCGTCATTTCTTCATCTTGGAGATTTTGTAATTTCCTGTCAAGTTATCCATCCCTCATCACAATTGGGATTGTAATCGAATGACATCATGTTTATTTTTATCCCAGCGGTTGTAAGACAGTCAGCTTTGTTTAGTATTGAATATTCAGTGTGCCGGAGCGAGTATAAATGAATGACCGTGGAGATTCATCAGCTCATAGTTTCTTCAGTGAGATCGCAGGCAGCTGGAAGACAGGCTGAATCTCACACAGCATGCTTGAAACATTTTACCGAGTGAGAAAGACATATTACTTGATCATCGCCGTTATCGGAGTTCCTGGTAAGAATATCTGCGAACTATCATTTGCAGTCCTATGTGCGCGGTCTGTGGTCTCGTTCAGTTACCGACAGCGTTGTGATGCCGGTGTATCGGTGCAAACATTGTGTCAAAACTCTGTGCTTTTTCCAGAAGCTCCTTTGCAGATTAATCCGCGGTGTCAGCTGAAAATGAACCGACTATTGACACAGATGTGGAGAGGAAGTTCGGTGAGATGGACTCATTTTGTGGATTCAGAGCAGACAGTTTTGATTTATCAAACGCAAAGTACACTGCAGATGCTGTGGTCAAATCAAGACGTACAAAGAAGCTGGATGAACTCAGCAGGTCGGGCAGCATCCGTCGAAACCTGACGAAGGGATCCGAAACGTTGACTGCTTCTTTCTAGTTTTGATTTATCAATGCAAAGCCGCTGTCGAAGTAAACTCCCGTCATTCACTGCGCCCAGCACCTTTACCGGTTACTTGGTTTTATCCGTCTCAATGGTGATACATGTTTGAAATTCAAATTTAAAGGTATTGCGCGGTGTTTTCAGAAACTGCTGCGAGCTCGAAGGGAAAGCGGGCAGCGAAACCCCAGTGACATTCAGCGGAGAACCGTAGACATCACTTCCGAGTGAGAATCCGTAAAAAACATCGGGAGTTTTCAAAATTCATATCGGGTGTGTGTGCGTTTTAGTGTACCGGGAATTGTTTCCACGCTCTGTTATCCGTCAAGTGAAGCAAGAAGAAAGAGTCAACCCGGCAGTGTCCGTGACAGGTCAGACCGGGTAAAGGCGATACTCCGCTCTGGAAAAAAAAGCACGGAAGCATTTAGCAAAATGCTGCAGGGATTCGGAGCAACCCCTAAAAGTGACAAATGTTTTAAAGTATCTACATTGACTTCCCTTTGAAAATTAGATGGTTTAATCACTAACGTTCAAAATATCTCAAAGTTCAGCGGGCCAGGCAAAATCTTTAAAAGCGAACACTGAAACTTTCTGTTAAGATCCATTGACACGGTGTGAAGGAGCCACGAAGAGAAGTTGTTGCAGAATGCAAACAAAGCGAGAATAAGACATGAAAATGCGGGAAATAAAATTGCTTTCAACAACGAACTTTGGAAGTGGACAGAGACGGCGGGAGCACGCCTTCGAACTATATGGAGTTTGCCAGAACATAAGTGACGGGAACTCGGTAAGCAGCATCGCCTAGACAGTTGCCGAGGTATCCAGGCCTCACAAACTAGTCGAGAACGTTCTGGTGTGAAATTTATATTGATTTTTCCATAGCGCCCTTGGCCATCAGTTGGCAATACCTCCTTCTGTAACAGCGTTTCTCTTCCAGTCCCGCGTTCTATTCCCGTTCACCCAGCATTCACGCGCTTCAGGCATCGGTCACTCCCGCTTTACACTTGACAACCTCCAGAAATGAGTTATCTGCAAAGTTTGATTGTTCTCAATTTCCAGTTTATCCCGGCCCTGAGACCCAGGGAGCGGAGAGACTGTAATTCATTCTATCTTTCTGCTGTCCCCCCAGTGAACTTAATGGCGATTACGATCCTGTCCCGGGGAAAGTGCGGTCTCACCACCTGCACCACTCGCTACCTGGTGGCCATGGCAGTAGGGGATCTACTAACCATTATCTTTCGGGTCCTTTTGTGGCGGATCAGTTATTATTACTTCCTCGGGACTTTCCTGGATATCACCCCCGTATGCAGTGTGATCTCTGTCCTGGGATTTTCAGCCACAGACTGTTCTGTCTGGTTCACCGTCACTTTTACATTTGATCGGTTTGTCGCCATCTGTTGCCAGAAGTTGAAAACAAAATATTGCACCGGGAAAACTGCGGCTGTTGTTCTGGCAACAACCGGCGTTCTGCTCTGTTTTAATAATGTGCCCAGATTCTTTACATACCATCCTGCGAAAGTCATTGACAATACACCTTGGGACTGTATTCCAAAGCCCGGCACCTATACGGATCCCGGGTGGTTGGGATATGACTGGCTTACTACCGTCCTAACGCCATTACTCCCGTTTGTGTTAATACTCCTGCTCAACGCTCTGACAGTCAGACACATTTTAGTGACTAGTCGAGTCCGTAAGGGGCTGAGGGGTCAGAGCAAGGCGGAGAACCGCAGTGACCCGGAGATGGAGAGCAGGAGGAGGTCTGTGATCTTACTTCTCACCATCTCCGGAAGCTTCATCATCCTGTGGTCGGTGAATATTGCCGAATTCCTTTATTACCTGATTGCCGGACTGGATCCAAAGAATTACAACGAATCGGAGTACATATTTCTACACTTCGGATACATGCTCATGATATTAAGTTGCTGCACAAACACGTTTATTTATGTGGTAACTCAGTCCAAGTTCAGAGAGCAGTTCATCAGCGCAGCGAAATATCCGCTCGCATCAATTATTCAACTAATTAATAAACAAAAAATTTAAATTCTTCTCAGAGGCGGTCTCCCCGATTTCAGTGCTGATGCTACAGATCTATGCCGGCTGGTGGGATACTGGCATCAGCGCTGGAGTTCGGGGCGAGAAGTTCCGGTTCGAATCCTGCCGGCTACCTTGCACGCTCTCCAGAAATGCCTGGGTTGACTGTCGAGCTCGCAAGTCGACCTCGTTAGAAAACAAACAAAACAAATTAACTGGAGAGGGATAGGCTCTTCCAGGTTCCAGGTTTTCTGGCGGTCACCCGGTGAACGCGACAGCTGTGAAAATAAAAGGGAGAGACACACAACACGGGAGCAGACACTTCGGAATCTATACTTTGTACTTTGCTTTATTGTCACCAGACAATTAATACTAGAGTGTTCAGTCATCACAGCGATATTTGTTTCTGCGCTTCGCGCTCCCTGAGGTACGATCTAGAATCCGCGACCTCCACCTCCGAACAAAAATTAAATTCATCCTAACTTTTGTTTTTTTATCTTTTCACTGTATTCCCTCTATAGTGTCCACCGCTTCCCTTTGGGTAATAACAGAGCGGGTCAGGATCTGAGCATATCCAGGACCAAATCGGCAGGAATGCAACTCATTTGATAGATTTGTCTTCTGCTTGGGAATGACACGGAAAAGGAAACAAACAGCCGAGATTTGCAGTAAACTTTACACTTCTCCTTCGTATTAGATAAACCTGTTATGCAAAAAAAAAAACAGCTCCAGAAAATTCGTGCATTTTGTTCACAATTATTGCTACAATAAGTGTATGGGACAATGGAAAAAATGTTGAATTTCCCCATGGGGATGAATAAAATATCTATCTATCTATCTACAATTGTACAAATTTCTATGGATAATCCTAATGTTCTCTCTGCATTAAGGAAGGAATGAGTTACACTTCCTGATTTCTAAAAAAAAAACATCGGAGCAAACTGCATATTAAATCTCCATTGCATTCACTCCAGCACAATCTCATGTACATACTACTACAAACAACAACACTAACAATGATGCTGTTGATGAGAATCTCTGTTCCGGGACTCTACCCATCTCCCTCGTCACTCAGACTTCTCTCCCACTCCAAATCATTTTCCCCAACCCAGATCCCTCGACTCACCCAAGCATTCCTCCTCCTGGTCTGGTTCTACCTCTCCTCCTCGGTTTCCTTCTACCTCATCTTCCTCGCGCCCCATCTCTCACTCCTTCTACTCCCAGTATCTCTCCTCGGCACTCCATTCTCTCTCTCTCAGAGCCGTTCCGCTCCAGTCTTTCTTGCCAATGCCGCTCCCTCTCTCCCCCTCCCTCTTCTATCTGCCCCACATACCCTCTCCGGCCACACTTTCTCCCCTGTCTCTTTCGCTGCTGCTGTTTCTCTTCCTCCGTCTCATCCTCCAGTCACTATATCGCTTCCGAAGTGGGGTCTCTCCCATTTTCTCTTACCCCTACCCTCTTTACCCCGCCCTTCCCGCTCCTCAGTCTCCTACCCTGTCATTCCATTTCCACTCGGCTCTGTCTCCATCGTCTCTCTCGTCAAGCCTCTCCCTGTCCTATTCTCTCTTATTCCATTTCTCTCTCTACCTTTGACTCTCTCCCACTCCTGTATTTGACTCACCCTTTCTCTCATTCCCTACTCTCTCTCTCTCTCTCTCACAAACTCTCTCTCACCGTTTCTCTCCCCAGTCTCTCTTTCCCCTATCCATGCCCCTCCCCAGTCTCCCTTTACCCTGTCCATGTCCCTCCCCAGTCTCTCTTCTTCCAGTCTATCTCCCAGGCTCTCTCTCCAATCTCTCTCCAACCAATCTATTTCACAGGCTCCCTCTCCAATCTCTCTCCAATCAGTCTATCTTGTCCAGTCTATTTCTCCCAGACTGGTCTGCTCAATTTCTATGCCAGAAGTCTCTATCCCTGGTCTCTTTCTCCCTCTCTCCCAATGTTTCTCCCCCAATCGCCCTCGTCAGTCTCTGCTATCGAATCACTCTCTCCCCAGACTCTATCTACCGATTCTGTCTCTCCCCAGTCTCTCGCCCTCAGTCACTCGCCACACTCTCTCTCTCCAGTCCATCTCCACCCTGTCTTTCTCTTCGCCGAGTTCTCTCCGTCTCTCTCCCCAATCTCTCCGCACACTGTCTCCCTGTTTCTCTCTCATACCAGTCCACTTTCTCCTCTAGCTCTCACCCGTAGTTTCTCCCGCCCCCCGCCGTTTTCCTCCCAAAGGCCATCGTCTCAGTCTCCCTCTCAACTGTCTTCTCTCCTACGTCCCTCTCCCCTGTCCTCTCCTCCCCAGAATCTCTACCCCTCGTCTCTGCACATTCTTCAGTCTCCCTTTATCCCCCATTATCACTCCCGTCACCCACAGTCTCTGTCTCTCCAATCACTGTCGCTTTCCAATCCCGCTATCTCTCCCCAACCCGGGACTCTCTCTCCCAGTCTCCCATCCTACCCACCCCCACCCAGTGTCTTTCTCCTCCGGACTATCTCCCTGCTGTTCTCTTTCTTACTCATCCTCTCTCAAGTCCCCCAGCTTCCTCTGTCCAGTCTGACTTCCTCACGTCTACCTCGCTCTCCACGTCTCTTTCTTCGTCCCGGTCTCTTCCTTGACTCCAGTCTCTCTCCTCGCAGGGGCTCTCATTCCACACGTTCATCCGCATTCTCACACTCTTTCTCTCTCTCTCTCTCTCCCCCCCCCCCCACAAGGCTTTCTGTCTCCCGGTTTCTATCAGCCCATTCGTTGTCTCTCCTTCAACTCTCCCTCGCCCTGTTTCTCTCTCCTCGTCACTCGCCTTCCATGCGTATCCTTCTCTTGTCTCACGCCCCGCCCCGTACTTATCACTCGCTGCTTCTCAACCTCTCCCTTTCTCCCGTCTTTCTCCCAGTCTTTCTCCTTCCTACGCTTCCCTCTTTCGCTCCCCGTGCCTCTCCACATCTCTGCAAGACTCTCTTCCACTCGTCTCCCTTTTCTCCCAGTCTGTCTTTCCTCTGCCGCCCTCTCACTCTATAGCTCCTTCACCCACTCCCAGTCTCATTCCAACCAGCCTTTCTCCGCCGTAGTCTTTCTAACCAAAGTGTCTGCTCCCTTGACATTTCTTTCCCCTCACGTCTCTAGTTCGTTCGCCTTCCCTTCCCTCGCTGATCTTCCGTCGGTCTCTCGTTTTTATCTCAGTTTCTCTACCCATCTCTCTCTTCCCCGTGTGTCTCCACTGCATTGTCCACTGTGCTCCCATTCTCCCGTCATTGCCTCCCTCACGTCCGTTTTTGCTCGGACTCCCTCCAAGGCTTGGAAAATGTGTAACACTGCGTATACATGCTGATGGTATTAAGTTGCTGCACAAACACGTTTATTTACGGGGTAACACTCTAAATTCAGAGAGCAGTTTGCCAGCGGAGCGAGATATCCGGTCATGTCAACTAATTAATAAATAAAATGTCGAAGTTCTTCTCAGTGGTGGGAGGAGGTATTTCTTCACCTTGGCAGGGAAAAACCGGCGGTCATTGGAGAACGTGGCAGCGGGGAGAATAAAACTGGTTTTCAGCCCGAGGGAGACACAACATGAGGACAGACACCTCGGCACCCGCACCAGTGATTAAATTCATCCTGCATCTAAGTTTGATTTTTGACGATAACCCCGCTGTCGTCATCGCCGAGCCACGTTGAATAATAAATCCCGCCCTGCGGTGTAAATACTCACCGCTCAAGTAACGGACAAAGCCGGTGCTTCTTGCAGACGGAGAGGAAACGGAGCAGCTGCTGGAAATATGGCCGTCACAAGGAGAGCGGACGGAATTCACAGTGAGCACCCCGACGGTCAGATCGGGACTGGCCCGAGCTCGCAGTGAGTGGGCAGCACCGCAATGAGATTTAGCTGTTTGCACCCAACATCGGATCCGTCAACACGCGATGAGCAGACAACATCCACCTGTACACAGACCCGAATTGTAACTGTCGAGTTTGGCAGTTCTCCAAATTTCCATCCGAGCAAAATGCATGTTGAATCTCCTCTGCATTCACTCCAGTACAAACACATGTCTGTTAATAATTTTTCTTTTTTTCTCACAGCTAACACTGGTAAAACTCATTTTTCAATTGCTAGGAACTTTCCTACTATTCTAGTGATATTTATTATTGGTGCTTTCTGGAGATTTACAGAAATATTGCTGTGTAGGTGTAATTATTGTTGTGCAGTGACTCTGGAATGAAACCACCAGTGGATATTACAACTGGGACATTGTACACCCTTTTCATAGTCTTTCAATTTTATTTTGCAAGTCAGCATATTTTTGTTGTTTCTCAAGTACTGATTTCTGTCTATTATGTGTGTTTGGAATGACACACACATACCTGCAGATTTGTCTCTTGTTTTTTATTGGTTGACTATTAAGTAAATTGCTTTTGCTGTTTAATCCTGTAATATTATATCTGGATGTGTCTGATGTATTGCCCTATCTCTAGGAATGGATTGGCCATAACAAAATTGTCGGACTCTAACTCAAAACCTCCCTCAGGATTCGATTTGGAGTAATGGATCGTCTCTTTCATGAGTTTACTATTTAAAGCATGATTTTGGTGATTATGACTGCCACTTGATTGTGCCTGTGTGAGTAATCAGCTTGAGTTAAACTGTTTCAGGATACTGTAATGTGTTGAATAATTTCTGGTTTATCTTAATTTCTGCCTTCATCGTCTTGACTTTGTTCGTCTTTTATTGGGTGTTTTCTATATTTTTGTGTTAACCACCTGGTCCTATATTGCCACAGAAGGAATGGAACTCCCCTAACACCGTTTCTGAATGTGAGCAGCTCCCCGAGCATCTTCTTCTCCACAGCGCAATCTACTGCTTCGTCCCTCCCTTCTTCCTCACCCTCACCATTCTCTCACCCCTCACTAATAGATCAGCACACCCCCTCTCCCCCAGCCTCTTTCCTCCATCCTCACCTTCTCCTTTCCCCTGTCTTACTCCTCTCTCCCGACTTGCCTTCACTCTCACTTTTCTTCTATATATAGTGGCGTACAAAAGTTTGGACACCCCTAGTCAAAATTTCTTTTACTGTGAATATCTAAGCGAGTAGAAGCTGACCAAATTTCCAAAAGGCATAACGTTAAAGATGACACATTTCTTTAATATCTGAAGAAAGATTACATTTCATTTTCATCTTTTACAGTTTCAAAATAATAAAAAAGGGAAAAGGGCCCGAAGCAAAAGTTTGGTTGCCCTGCATTGTCAGTATTTAGTAACACCCCCTTTGTCAAGTATCACAGCTTGTAGACGCTTTCTGCAGACAGCTAATAGTCTTTCAATTCTTGGTTGATGGAATTTCGCCGATTCTTCCTTGCAAAAGGCTTCTAGTTCTGTGCGATTCTTGGGCCGCGTTGCTCTTTTGAAATCTAGCCACAGATGTTTGATGATGTTTAGGTCGGGGGACTGTGAGGACCATGGCAAAACCTTCAGCTTGCGCCTCTAGAGGCAGTCCATTGTGGTTTTTATCCTGTTGCAGAAGCCGTCCTCTTCTCACCTTCAGATTTTTTACAGACGGCGTAATGTTTGCTTCCAGAATTTGCTGGTATTTAATTGAATTCATTCTTCCTTCCACCAGGGAAATGTTTCCCGTGCCACTTGCCTACAACACAAGCCCAAAGCATGATCGATCCACCCCCGTGCTCATGAAATTCTGCACCTTTTTGTCTCCAAATATACCTTTGCTCATTGAGGCCAAAAAGAAATCTACTTTTACTTCATCAGTCCACAGGACTTGTTTCTCAAATGCTTCAAGCTTGTTTAGATGTTCCTTTGCAAATATCTGATGCTGAGTTTTGTGGTGAGGACGCAGGAAAAGTTTTCTTTTAACGACTCTTCCATGAAGGCCATATTTGTGCAGGTGTCGCTGCACAGTAGAACAGTGCACCAACACTCCAGAGTCTGCTAAATACAGGAGGGGACGGGACACTCTCCCACCTCCAGTCCGCCACAATCGTAGCTGGTGGGGTTTCGCTCCCCGGAGAGTGAGGTCCTGCTGCTCGCTTGCGAGGCGTTTCGAGTCGATAGGGTCTTCAGACCGAAGCGGCTGTGGAATGGTGGGTGAAAGTTGGGGACATACCTCGCCTCCGTGGGTCTGATCCATGGGGGAGCGGCGACCCGGTAGGTGGAAGCTCCGTAGTCCCGACACTGGTGGGTTTGTTCGTGCTCCTAGCTCGGGGATTCCATGGTCCAGAGGTAAAAGAAAGGGTGGGGTGAGAACGCGGAAATACTGGGTTAGGCGGTTAGGGGGAGCTCTTCGATGTTTTAAATTTACTGTAGTTCCGGACATCAGTTTAACTATTTATGCAGTAATAAAAAATAAGACTTTAGAAAATATAATAAAACTAATATTTCATCGTGTTTCACTCTGAAATACATTTAAATTAATTAACTTGATTTCTTATATCCTTAACCTACATGAGGAGTAAAAATCTTCACGTCACGTCTCTATCTAAATGTGCAATCATAGTAATTTATAATAATTTATAGTAAATAGAACAGTCAATGTAGTATAGAGTACAAACAAATCAGCGTGAGTTCATCAGCCCGATGTCCTGGTGGAAGCTGTCCCGGAGCTGTTGGTCCTGTCTTTTATGCTGCAGTACCGCTTCCCAGATGGTTGCAGCTGGAATAGATTGTGGTTGGGCTGAGCAGGGTCCGCAATGAACCTTCGGGCCCTTTTTACACGCCTGTCCTTGAAAATGTTCCGAATCATGGGAAGTTCACATCTACAGGTGCGCTGGGCTGTCCGCACCACTCTCTGCAGAGTACTGCGATTAACGAAGGTACAGTTCTCATACCAGGCAGTGATGCCGCCAGTCATGATGCTCTCAATTGTGCCCCTGCAAAAAATTCTTAGGATTTCGGGACCATACCAAACTTCCTCAACAGTCTGAGGTGAAAGAGGTGCTGTTGTGCCTTTTTCACTTCAAAGCTGGCCTGTACAGACCACGTGAGGTCCTCGGTGATGTGGATGGCAGGAACTTAAAAGTGTTCACCGTCTCAACCCCAGATCCATTGATGTCAATAGGGGCTAGCACGTCTCCATTCCTCCTGTAATCAACAACCAGATCATTGTTTTTGCGACATTGAGGGAAAGATTGTTTAATTGACACCATTGCGTCAGGGAGATAACTTCTTCCCTGTAGGCCACTTCGTTATTTTGTGATATTAGGCCAATCAATGTAGTGTCGTCAGCAAATTAAAATAACAGATTGGAGCTGTGGGTGGCGATGCAGTCATGGATATACAGGGAGCAAAGGAGGGGACTCAGTACATGGCCCTGAGGGGCTCCTGAGTTGAAAATCAGAGGGGTGGAGGTGAGGGAGCCCACTCTTAAAAAAATGCTGGCGATCTGAGAGGCAGGGTCAAGGACGAGATCCCTGAGTTTCCTGTGGAGCCTGGGGGGAATGATGGTGTTCAATACTGAACTGTAGTCCAAGAATAGCATTCTCACGTAAGCATCCTTCTTCTCCAGATGTGTAGGGACGGTGTGTAGAGCAGTGTCTATTGCTCCGTCTGTCGATCGGTTGTGTCGATAGGCAGATTACAAGGGATCCAGCACACTCTTTTTGTAAAAGGGTTACATACACTAATCACACAGGCCCGGGTCAGTCACCAAGTAATCTCAATGCCCCGTTGTGTCCCCACAATCTCGTGTCATTCCCCATACCCATCCCATTGCCCCAAACTCTGCCCACAACCGCGTGTCAGGGTCCAAATTAATCACTCTACCCGCTTGCGTCCCACAGCCCTGTGTCTGTTCCCGAAGTAATTAACTGTGTCAGTGGAATTAGAATGATATTAAGATGGAACATCGAAGCATAAATCAGGAACGGATATGTCCTGGGAAATACACAACGGAAATGTGAAGGTATTTTACGCTGCACTTACACGGGGTTCTGGACAGGTTTGCCCCATTCAGACAGGGGAAGGACTGTAGGGTGAAGGAACCATGGCTGACAAGAGATGTGAAACATCTGGACAAGAGGAAGAAAGAAGCTTCAGGAAGCTGAGCTCAGGATTAGAAAGCAAGGATCAGACATGACTGTAGATTTACAAAGTAGCCGGGGACAAACTGAAGAATGGAATTAGGATCACTGAAAACGTCTACTGAAGGTATTCAGTAACTTTAAAGAAAACCCCAAGCCATTCTAGATGTATGTGAAGAGAAAGATGACTGGAATGAGTGTAGGAACTGACGGGGATAGAAAATGAAACAAGCCCCTGAGTTCGGGAGAAGAAGGGCAAATCCTGAATAAAGAATTTAGTTCAGTATTTACCAGTGACAGGGAAATTTGTGAGGAGAGCGTTAAACAGGCCGATGTGCGACAACATTCCGAGGTTAAGAGAGAGGATGTACTGGAACTTAAAAAAAAATACATAGGATAGATAAGTTCTCTTGTGTGGTCGGGAGAAACCCTGGGAGACTGCGGGAAGCGGTGAGTCCTAGTTCAGTGACGGGCAAATTATTGGAGAGCATTCTTAGAAAGAGGATTTACGGGAATCTGGAGAAGCATTACCTAATTTAGGAGAGTCAGTATGGCTTTGTGAGGGGCAAATCATGTCTTACGAGCTTGGTTCAATTTGTAAGGATGTGACGGTTAAATTTACGGTTAACCATAGTGGGACCTTTGAGAGCGTCAGAAGGCTTGGTATCCTGGGAAGTTTGGCTGGTGGATTCAGGACTGACGCCCAATAAGGCAGAGGATAGTTGTGGATGGAGCGTTTTCTCCATGGATACTGGTGCCAGTGATGTCCTGCAGAGATTTGTTCTGAGACCTTCGGATTTATCTGCTTTAAAAGTGATATGAATACGGAAGTGGAATGGTGGGTTATTGTATTTTCAACGATGTGGAGGTTGGTGGAATTATGGATAGTGTAGAAGGTAGTCACAGATTACAAGAGGACAGTGACAGGACGCACAGCAGCGCTGAAAAGTTACAGAAGGAGTTCAACCCGGAACGTTACGGAGTGATTCGCTTTGCAAGGATGAATCTGAAGGCAGAGGTGATACTTTCTCGAGTCAACCGAGGGCCGCACATTAGTACGAGTTCCACAATGGAAACAGAGTGGTGAGACTCTCTCCAATAAGCCGGGGCCCGTTCATCGGTACGAGAACAACAATCGGCACGGAGCGGTGCACTGCAGGAGCAGAAGGAAGTGTGATTGACAGGTGAGCTTGAACACTTCCGCCGTTCTGCACATACTCTTAGTGACTCTCGAAAGGCAATATACCTGACAGTAAAACAGGAGAAAGAAAATACAACTTCATGGCAAATAATACAACAGCCTGAGAATTTGCGGATTGTGCATAGATTTTACTGACTATATTTGTTCAAACTGAGAATGGATGGAGAAATACTGGTAGAATTGTGGCATGTTTAGGAATATTTTTAAATTTAAATAGACTGCATGACACGTCAAAAGTGGGACGGTCAAGTGATTCACTGGCAGAGGTCAGGTTCCTGCCAAAAGGCCCATGTGTGCGCTGGAAATCATTGTTCTTCAATCTGTCCAACGCCCTCGCTAATTTTCCAAAGACACGTTCCCTTTTTGATCACAGGTGTCTGGAATATCGCTTTGGATCTTTTAAATTGTCTGGAGGAATAAGTGCAGTGTTACTGGAACACATGTCAGCTGTCATTGTTTATTCCAACACTCACACCGCCCAGAATGTCTGGAACAAACGAAAGAAAAGAATGAATGAATTTTCCCCTTTAATAAAGAAGGGTTCTCCATTTCACCCGCCAGAAGAAACTCCTTCCCTCAATTTCAGAAGCGAATGCGCTGCGTCAAATGTTACAAAATAAACGAGTTCAATATGCATGCCTACATTAAAAGCAACACCGATATTAAAAAAATCCTATTTAAATAGCTGAAGCCAGGTATCATGGAAAATAACATGGAAAAATCACATCATATTTTGTTTTAAAATACGTAGGTTGCAATACTCCTTGAGGAGTCAAATTAATGACACGGGAGCAGTGAGTAAAAATAATTTAACGTAAGTGTTTGTGCAGTTGGTCGTCACTAATGTCCCTGACGTGATAGCCACGCTAATTGCCTCAGTGGAATTGCTCTCTCCTCAATAAGAGTCTGCTAACCCGATCCCCAGTCCATCTGAGCAGCTGGAACGCTCCGCACAACCGAACGCTGTTCCTGACGGAATATGGGATATGCGGCGATTTACTACATCGCGGCCATTTTCTATCCCACACTTGTAGCGGTTGGTGTCCCCGGTAAGATGCCGGAGCTGGTTAGATTATGTATGGTGCCGTCGTTACTCTGCTGCGGTATCCGCACTGTTACTGGGCACAGATGCTACCTTTGGCTGAAACGTGTTTCCGGAATGGAGGTTTCAGGCATCTGATCGTTCTATTTCCATTTTCCATATTTTGGTAGAAGTGATTTTTTTTTCTTTTGTCAACTACGTTGTTTCAGATATTGGCAATCTTTCATAATTTCACCTCGTTAGGCTTTCTCAAGTGATGATGGTCTCTGCTTTTCTAGGTCTGAGTCTCTATCAGTGCAGACACTCCGACCTTATAACAACGTGGCAGCTTATTTAAATGACGGCCCAGTCTATTTTCAACACGCAGATCAGTTCTGTAAATGAGAACGTGCTTTGTACCTTTTGATTACACTTTCTCACCGCTGCAAACAATCCTTTCAGCTATTTCACCTTTAATAATACAAATGGTGTTGTTGACAAGAGCGATCGACTGCCCATCGGTCCGTGAGTCGTGGAATCGGATGTTTCGCTCTAAATTGGTCGCAAATCCACTGACTCTTACATCCGTCATTGTCCTCAAGCTGGAGTGCAGCGACCAAAATCACACACACTGGATTCTCACTTTGCACTTCCAAGCAGACTATACCACGGGGGAAATCAGAAAGTTGCTGCTGACCAAATTTCTATTTTGTTTTCAAATTTCGTGTAGTTACCTGTTTAGAATGGTATCAGCGGATCTGACGGTGGTTATCGTTGTTGCTTTATGGAACAGACCAACAATATATACATTAATTACATTTATATTTACATTTTTTCCAATTTCTTGTAGTTAATTTAATGGCGATTGTGATCCTATCTCGTGGTAAATGCGGACTCTCCAAATGCATCTCCCGTTACCTAGTTGGAATGGCAACAGCAGATCTGCTGGTTGTTATCGTTTTTGCTTTAGTGGAACAGACCAACAATATCTACATTTATTCCAGATTCCTGCTCATCACGCCTGCATGCGCTCTAACACTTGTATTTGCGGCTATGACGCGGGACTGTTCTGTTTGGTTCACGGTCAGTTTTACTTTCGATCGCTTCATCGCAATATGTTGCCGAAAGCTGCGGGAGCGATACTGCACCGAGAAAACAGCAACGGTGGTTATCGTGACCGTGGTTATAGTGAGCTGCGGGAGATGTGCCCCGTTTTATTTTGCCATTGAACCTTACGTCATCATTGACAACATACCGTGGCGGTGCACCGGCACATATGAATACGCTACTTCACCCGTGTGGAAGGGATACGAATTACTGGACTCTATTTTAACACCATTGCTACCAATCGGATTAATTATAGTGTTTAACGGGTTAACCGTACAGCATATCGTTGCGGCAAATAGAGTCCGCAGAAGGCTTCAGCACAGCAGCGACAATCAGAAAGATGCCGAGTTAGAAAAACGCAGAAAATCGATTATTTTGCTGTTTTCTATATCTGCTAATTTCATATTATTTTGGATGCCCTCTGTAGCCCATTCCCTAAAATGGCAAACGCAAAATTATTTTTACCAGGACAGATATTTGAGTTCCCCGGTATACATCCTACAGCAATTTGGGTTCATGTTGCAAATGCTCAGCGTGTGCACCAATACTTGTATCTATACACTGACACAGAGGAAATTCAGAGAGGAGCTGAGGAATGGAATGAAGTATGTGTTTACATTAAATGGCCATCTGTGTAGATAACGCCCGCGTCTAATGACAATTCAGCGGAGTTTTCAAATAAAGCCGTTTTCCAATGAACAGTTTTGGTTAATATGTCATAAATTCAAACAATCATATACCTGGTCATCCGGAAATTGCAGAATTGGCGGAGAATGTTTGCTTCATAGAGTTCAGGTAGGTAGCGATATAAACGCTCGATGCTGCTGACGTGATGGTTACATTGTTTGAAGTATGTTCCAATCTATCACAGAATACTCGACTGTCACAAGGGCAGGAATGGCTGCAGGACTTTCCGGGTTTTAGATGTTGAAAAATGGACAGGGTCAGGTAACAGAGTGTAAAGGGAGTGCGATGGGAAACCAGGGATAGTATCGCAACTGCAGAAAGGGAGGACAACGTGGAGCGTTCGTTTGTTAATAGACTGTGAGAGTAAGACAGAAACATGAAGGGCGCGAACACCCTATATGGAGTGCTCTGCACATTGGCTCACCAGTTTAACTAAGAGACTGCAACGGGAACAGTGAGGAACCGATCGGGAGCGGAACTTGGACATGTACCATGTTATTGAAACGGAAAACTAAAACTCCCACATTATTATTTGGTACCTCCCCAGGGTAAAAGGTGTAGGTATGGCATAATTTCTCAGATGTGTCCAGGAAGGATTCATGTCACTATATGAAGAAAAGCAGACTAGCGAACAGTCCGTACCGGATCTAATATTAGAAAAGGAAACAGATCAGGTGACAGATCTCTCCGCCGGTCAGCGTTTCAGAACGACAGGGCAAAACTCCCCGACATTCGCCTTGCACAGGGATCGGGCCGGGGGGGGGGGGGGGGATGGAATGTGTTTAATTGGGGGTCTGCGATGAATGGTGCTACCTGGCAGGAACTTGGGAACGTACATTGAGAAATTATGTCCTCAGGGAAATGAGCGACAGATACGTGGAGATTGTTTAGGGAGCACTGACATGGGGTTCAGTATAGGCTTGTCTCAGTAACGCAGGGAAAGGATGATGGCGTAAAGTAGCCCTAGGTGACAAGAACGTTCGAACTACTCGTCAAGAGGAAGAAAGACAGTCGATGTGGGTGCACTAATTATGCTCAGGCGTTTGAACAGTTCCCCATATTAGATACATTCAGAAAGTCAGTAGGCATTGGATCTAGGGTAACCCGGCTGCGTTGATTCAATTTGTCTTCCTAACAGCAGGAAGATGATGTAGTAGATGGAGTGAATTCTGGCTGGAAGACAGCGGGCAGCCGTGTTCGGCAAAGAGGGTCGCAATTGTAGTAAAATGTACAACTCTATTTCAACTCTGCAGTTACAGTGCTCCGGGAAATAGGGCTGAGGGAAATAAGCGATTTAATGTGGACACCCAGCAGCAGCCGGATAATTTATGGAATTAGGGCAGATGACGTAAGCACATCGCTGAACGACTGATTGCAAATGACTCCAAAACAATCTTCTCCAATGGAGCCCTACAACTTAAAAACAGCATTTCAAAGTGTTCAACAGCATTTTTGGTGCTCATTAAAAGAAGCAGCCTTCCAAAATGCCAATTCCAAATTCCTAATTCAACTACACGACAACTGATCCGAATGCCAATTTACCTGCGAATCGTGGTTTTACTGTATCAGGTGTAGATACGCTCAAATTTTCGATCCTTTTGATCCTAAATCCACATGGCTGGTGTGGAATACGTGTCTGCCTCTGAAATCAATAATAAATGAAACATACAAAACGACACGAACTAAAAACTCAGCGAGAGCAAAGCAAACATCCGGTCTCACACTTGTCTCCCTTCAAAACCATCACAGGCAATTGGAGAATACAGAATTAACAACTTCCAAATCAAACGGCCAGAGCACGTATTCTGTAGAGGAGAGTGAGATGTGGAGAGCTGAGGCTCACATACACTCACACCTCATAGAATTTCAGAATGATGTACAGCCTCCGAATTTCGCATCAGTTCCTGGAAATCACTTCTCGCAAGGAGATAAACATTTACCCCAGATCACTTGCCTCCTGACTTTCCGAATGAATCTACTATGGAGAACTGGTCAAACTGGTCAAATCTCCCCCAACACAAACTAAATAAACACATCACTCCAATAAAGTCATTCATGACCGTGATCCTTCTCTCTCCGTCTTTGAATTGAACTCACTTTTGTCCACACCTCATGCAATATTTTAAATCCGCATTGAATTTATATTTTAAAAGTATCGTAGAAAATGGCATGCTCTTATTTGTCCAACAGTTAACAAACATCTGGAATGGCGAGCAGACAACATTTATTAAAGCCTTTCGACTCCAGGACAAAGAGACGCACAATTAACGTATCGTCCACGAGTTAATATTCAACACAATTAAAATATGACGTCTCCGCGACTCCAAGCATCCAACGACTTCCAGGATTTCTCACGTCCAATTTCTGACCAAGGATAGGATTCGGATTAAAAGGATCCGTTGTTTTACAGTATCGGGGCGAATGACCCCCATTACCAACACTGAATCAACAGAGTTTTTCACTGTACGGGGACCACAGTCACACCCACCTCCAGACCGGAACTATTGTCTTTACCGCCTTACTGAAGGAGTGAGGGCATATACCTGTGGTGTGATACTCCCTTTATTATCTCACATCTGCGCTTCCATCTTCTCATGCTGTAACCATCCATTTTCCTCAGTCTACATGCTTCAGTGTGTGCAAGGACAGAGGGATCGAACAGTACCAACTTTCTAGATTGGACAGTGCTGTGAGACACTGAAGTTCTAACCCAGACACACAGTCAGACAGCCACAGGAAAGCACTGCACAGAAACAGGGTCTTCAGCCCGTCAGGTCCGGTAGGAATTATTTACACTGCCTGCTCCCATCGACCCGGACCCGTACTGTGGCCATCCATATCCCTCTCATCCGTGGACTTATCCGATCACTTCTTAAACGTTGACATCGGAATCTCAATTAGCACTCGCGTTGGCAGCACTCTCTACACTCTGACGACTCTCTGGTTGAAGAAGTTTCCGCTCATGATTCCCTTAAACATTTCACATTTCACCATTCACCCATGATCTCTAGATCTCTAGTTGTATTCTCGCCCATCTTCAGTGGAGAAAGCCTGCTTGCATTTACACTCTCCATCCGCCTCATATTTTTGTATACCTCTATCAAATCTCCCCACAGTCTTCTACCCCCTCGGGATCAGTGCCAACATAGGTAATCTTTCTTTTTAATTCAAAACATTCAGTCTCGGCAATAGCCGTGTATTTCTTTTTCTGCATTCTTTCAAATTTATTTACAACTGCCTTGTAGGTAGTTGAGCAAAACCGCACACAATATTGCAAATTAGGCCCCAAATAAAGTCTTAAACAAAATCAACATGACATCGCAACTCCTGTGCTCTGTACTTTGGTCTATGCAGGCCAATGTGCGAAAAGCTGTTTTTACGACCCTGTCTAACTGTGCCGCATCGTTCATCGAATTACGGACCTGCATTCTCAGATTCGTTTGTTCTATCGTACTCCTCAGTGCCTTATTTCTCATTGTGTCAGACCGACCCTGGCTTGTCCTCCCAACTGCAACATCTGACACTTGTCTGCGTTAAACCAGATCCGCTTTTTTTCAGCCCATTGGTCCCGCTGGTCCAGATCCCTTTTCCGGTACCATGATCTGGTACTCTTCCCCGCTGTCAACTATACAGGTAATGCTGCTGTCATCGGCAGTTTGCAGATCCAGTTAACGACATCATTATCCAGATCGTTAATATAGATGACAAACAACAAACAGCGATGACAGCAACGATCCGTGCGGCACTTCACTAGTCACAGGTCCCCAATCAGAGCCATTTTTACCACACTCTAGTTTCCCCAACGTAGCCAATTGGGACTGCAGTTTAATAGTTCATCATGAAAGCCAAGCGACTGAACCTTCTCGAACATCCTCCCCTAAGGAACCTTGAGAAATTCCTTGCTGAAGTCCCTGTAGACGGTATCCACTGCCTGCCTTCCACACCATTCCTAGTAACTACCTCGGAAATCTCTGTGAGATTGGTTACACATGACCTAATACGCACTGGCCCATACTGACTATCCCTAATGTTCCTGTTTGTCCAGATACTTCCCTTCATACCCCATGACCAGCGTAGTCTGAACACCGAGGGCAATTCATCATTACATAATTCTTGGCAAGTCCCTTCCAAGCAAAGCTATCGAGATCATCCAGCGGTCGGTACTGATATTTATGGCCTATTGATTTTTTAAAAATTCTCCAGCACTTTATTATCCGACGCATTGAGAGTAGTCTGAAAAAGCAAGGCGTCATAGCTTTAAATAATTAATCGACTTAGTTAACTATAGGAAGATACGATATGCTCGATCGAGCACAGAACATAGAATATTACAGCACAGTACACGAGGTTCTAACAGACTTTCAACTAATGTAAGTTCGATCTAACACATCCCCCCCCCCACCCCGCTTCTGAATCAGAATCAAAGGTACGTTTAAAGAATCAGAACCAGATTTTATATCACAGACATACGTCGCGAAATTGTTATCTTTACTGTGGCAGTACAATGAAATACAGGATAAATAAATATAGAGAAAACAAAACTGAGATACAGGTGGCAGCGGGAAAATAGCTGTTCCTGAATCGCTGAGCCTGAGCTTTCAGGCTTCTCTATCTCTTTCCCGATGGTAACACTGTGTAGAGGGCACGTCCTGTTAGTGGGCAATGTTAATGATGGACGCCACTGTGACAAGAATCATCCCTTGTAACAATGATCAATGAGATACAGACAATCTGCATTTACCAACAAATATCTTTTATTATCTCTACTAAAAGCACTATCTTCCTGTGTGCATCCTACTAGAAACCCTGACACTCCATGAACAGTCAATGAAGAGAAAAGGTATTATCCGGGAAAAGAGTCTACGCTGGCAAGACATTCCACAGAAACATAGAAAACATAGAAAACCTACAGCACAATACAGGGCCTACGGCCCACAAAGTTGGCCCGAACATGTCCCTACCTTAGAAATGACCAGGCTTCCCCAGAACTCTCTATTTTTCTAAGCTCCATGTACCTATCCAAAGGTCTTTTACGAAGACCCAATCATATCCGCCTCCACCACTGTTGCCGGCAGCCTATTCCACGCACTCACCACTCTCTGAGTAACATCGAACATCTCCTCTGTACCAACTCCCCAGCACCTTCAACCTGTGTCCTCTTGTGGCAACCATTTCAGCCCTGGGAAGAAGCCTCAGAATATCCACACGATCAATGTCTCTCACCATCTTCCGATCCTTATGTTCCCGATCTCCACGTGTCCGTGTGGTCCTACTTTTCGTCAATGGTTGGTCTCTGGCCGCTAGAGAGTTATCACCCCTGCATGTTTGAAGTTCCGGAATCTTATATCGTTCCTCATCAATGGAGCCATTTGATCTCCGAACCATTGGCTCAAGGTCTCCTGACCTACCTGGGTCACCTGGTTACTGATCATTGTACAGAGATATAACCAACATATTGTACGTGGCTCTGCCCACCCCAGCCTTGTGTATTCGTATCTTTACACCCTGACTGGTCCAAACCAGTTAAATGAGGCAACCCAGACAGAGTCTAACGAGACTGCAGATTGCTTCTTTGATATGTCTGGCATTTTACATAACAAGTAGCTGCTCCTCTGAGCATGGTCTCAGGTTTATTGCTCTGATTAGATTGTCCCAGAGTCAGGAATCAGTTCAGAGTCCACGCCGTTCACATAACAAATGGCGACTTGTTTGAGAATGGTCTTGGGTTTAGCAGATCATTACCTGAAGCTTCCTGTGTCCACATTCAGTTCCTCTGATTAAATTATTCCAGTGCAAGAATCAGTTCATAGTCCACAAAATTGGGGGGAAACAGACAGAACAGGTTTATCTGCTTCCCCTGTCCTTGATCAGACTGTAGTTTCTTCTGGCCAACAGTGTTTTATGAGCCATTCAATCTGACACGACTGTATCTTTCTCGGGTCCGCTGTCGTCTGAATGCACCAGGGTGGATAATGGAGGTTTTGCAGAGATGCCGAGTGCTGTAAGGGTCGAAGGGGTTTACAGAAATGCAGTGTGATGTAGGGGTTGGAACGGTTTTGTTACGTACCCCGTAACGGGTTAAAGGAACCAGCAGAAATGGAACACGCCTGGAGTCTGGTATTGCTACAAACAAAACACTATTTATTAGTAATTATTAGTATAACCACTCTGTGAGTCAAAAAAACTTTTTCAAATATCCCCCTTGAACTTCCCATCCCTGACCTTAAAGCCATGTCCTCTTGTATTCAGCGCAGGTGCCCTGGGGATGCAATTTAATGTGGATAAATGTGAGGTTATCCACTTTGGTTGCAAGAACAGGAAAACAGATTATTATCTGAACGGTGGCCGATTAGGAAAAGGGGAGGTGCAACGGGACCTGTTTGTCACTGTACACTAGTCATTGAAGGTGGGCATGCAGGTACAGCAGGCAGTGAAAAAGGCAAATGGTATGTTGGCATTTATAGCAGAATGATTTGAGTACAGGAGCAGGGAGGTTCTATTGCAGTTGTACAAGGCCTTGGTGAGACAGCACCTAGACTTTTGTGTGCAGTTTTGTTCCCCTAATCTGAGGAAAGACATTCTTGCCATAGCGGGACTACAAAGAAGGTTCACCAAATTGATTCCTGGGATAGCAGGACTTTCATATGAAGAAAGACTGGATCAACTAGGCTATGCATGCTCCTCAGACAGGATGAAGAGGTCAATACTCCCCAATGCCATTAGGCTTTACAATTCTACCTCCAGGACTTAAGGACTTTTTAAAGCTATTAATGCTTTTTAAGACGGTGATTTAGATGCATATCATATTTTTTTTACTGAGTTAAGTATTGTATGTAATTAGTTTTGCTACAGCAAGTGTATGGGACATTGGAAAAAAAAGTTGAATTTCCCCATGGGATGAATAAAGTATCTATCTATCTATATATCTATCTATCTATCTATCTATACTCACTGGAATTTAGAAGATTGAGGGGGGATCTTATTGAAACGTATAAAATTCTAAAGGGATTGGACAGGCTAGATGCAGGAATATTGTTTCCGATGTTGGGGAAGTCCAGAACGAGGGGTTCCAGTTTAAAGATAAAGGGGAAGCCTTTTAGGACCGAGATGAGGAAAAACTTCTTCCAACAGAGAGTGGTGAATCTGTGGAATTCCCTGCCACAGGAAACAGTTGAGGCCAGTTCATTGGCTATATTTAAGAGGAATTTAGAAATGGCCCTTGTGGCTAAAGAGATCAGGGGGTATGGACAGAAAGCAGGTACAGGGTTCTGAGTTGGATAATCAGCCATGATCATACTGAATGGCGGTGCAGGCTTGAAGGGCCGAATGGCCTACTCCTGCACCTATTTTCTATGTTGCTATGTTTCTTTGTGCAGTGTATTTTATTGTCACACATGTCAGCTGTCACTGGGATTTCCAACACTCAGACCGCCCAGAATGACTGGAACGAAAGAAAGGAAAGAATGAACGAATGTTCCCCTTTAATAAAGAAGTGTTCCCCATTTCACCCGTCAGAACAAACTCCTTATCTCAATTTCAGAAGCGAAAATGCTCCGTCAAATGTTACAAAGTACAACGACTTCAAGATAAATGACAACTTTAAAAGCAACACAGATATTAAAAAAAAATCCTATTTAAACAGCTGAAGCCAGGTATCACGAAAAATAACATGGAAAGTTCACATCATATTTTGTTTTAAAGTAAATAGATTGCAATTTCCCACGAGGAGTCAAATTAATGACACTGTGACAGTGAGTAAAAATAGTTTGACATAAGTGTTTATGCAATTGGTTGTCACTAATGTCCCTGACGTGATCGCCACGCTAATTGCCTCAGTGGAATTGCCGTCACCTCCATAAAAGTCTGCTAAACCGATCACCAGTCCATCTGAGCAGCTGAAACGCTCCGTACAACTGAAGGCTGCTTCTGACGGAATATGGGATATGCGGCGATTTACTATATCGCGAGCATTTTCTATCCGACACTTGTAGCGGTTGGTGTCCCCGGTAAGATGCCGGAGCTGGTCACTTTATGTATGGTGCCGTCGTTACTCTGCTGCGGTATCCGCACTGTTACTGAGCACAGATGCTACCGTCGGCTGAAACGTTTTTCCGGAGTGGAGGATTCAGGCATCTAATGGTTTTATTTTCATTTTCATACTTTGATCGAAGTGATTATTCTTTTGTCAATAACGTATGTGACGATATTGAAATTGTTTCATAATTTCACCTCTGTCGTCTTTCTGAAGTGATGCTGGTCTCTGCTTTTCTCGGTCCGAGTCTCCATCAGTGTAGACACTTCGACTTTATGACAACGTGGCAGCTTATTTAAATAACGGTCCAGTCTATTTTCGACACGTAGGTCTGTTCTTACATAAGTCAGTAAATGTTAAATTGTGTTTTGTATCTTACTGGGACGATCGGCCGTTCACCGGTAGCTGAGCAGTGGACCTCGAATTCTATGCTCTGAACTGCCCAGCCGGAGTGGACCGCACACACTGGACTCCCGCTTTCCACTTCCAAACAGACCATACGCTGCATAACATCGGTAGAATGGGGGTATTCGGGGAGCTGACCATATTTCCAATCCGTTTTCAAATTTCTTGCAGTTAACTTAACGGCGATTGTGATCCTTTCTCGGGGAAAATGCGGACTCTCCAAATGCATCACTCTTTACCTGGTTGGAATGGCAACAGCGGATCTGATGGTGGTTATCGTTGCTGCTTTAGTGGAACAGACCAACAATATCCACATTTATTCCAGATCCCTGCTCATCACTCCTGTGTGCGCTCTGACAGGTGTATTTAAGGTTGTAACGACGGACTGTTCTGTTTGGTTCACGGTCAGTTTTACCTTCGATCGTTTCGTTGCAATATGTTGTCGAAAGCTGCGGGAACGATACTGCACCGAGAAAACAGCAACGGTCGTTATCGTGACCGTGGTTATAGTGAGCTGTGGGCGATGTGCCCCGTTATACTTTGCCATTGAACCTTACGTCATCATTGACAACTTGCCGTGACGGTGCACCGTCACACATGAATACGCTACTTCACCCGTGTGGAGAGGGTACCAATTACTGGACAGTATTTTAACACCATTGCTACCCATCGGCTTACTCCTGGTGTTTAACGGGTTAACCGTAAGGCATATCGTTGTGGCAAATAGAGTCCGCAGAAAGCTTCGGGACAGCAGCGACAATGAGAAAGATGCCGAGGTGGAAAAACGAAGAAAATCGATGATTTTGCTGTTTTCTATATCAGCTAATTTCATATTATTGTGGATGCCCAATGTAGCCCATTCCCTGAAATGGCAAAAGGAAAACTATTTTTACGAGGACAGAAATTTGAATTCCCCGGTATACATCC